>NC_051334.1:108898704-109026534 GCF_015220235.1 Choloepus didactylus | reverse complement strand
ACACAAACAGAATTAATGTTCACAGAGTGCCCATACATACAAGTGAAAACACAGGGTTACCTGAAAATCAAGGAAAAGAATAACCTTCAAGTGTTTTAGTCGTGTTGTTTGATATTCATTTTAGATCGCACCTTTAAAGAGCCAATTATGTTTATTCACCCAAAGTGAACAGACTTCAATGTGTGAATTAGAAGCAACATAAATGTTGGAGGAGGAAAAGACAAAAGTGAAGGAAGAGAAACCGCATCACCTTTAATAACTGGTTCAATCATCTTCACTAATCAAGGCTACTGGGTTGCAGTTCAACAGTTTCAGGTATTTCCTTCTAGCTATTCCAGTACACTAAAACTAAAAAGTGATATCTATATAATGCTTAAGAATATCCCCTAGAATGACCTCTCCACTCTATTTGAAATCTCTCAGCCACTGATAGTTTATTTTGTTTCATTGATCTTCCTCCTTTTGGTCTAAGAAGGCTTTCGCAATCCCACAATGCCAGGCCAAGATCATTCCCTCAAGTCATGTCCCACATTGTTAGGGACGTTTGCACCCCTGGGAGTCATGTCACACTAGAGGGGAGGGCAGCGAGTCCACCTGCTAAGTTGGCTTAGAGAGAGAGGCCACATCTGAGTAACAAAAAAGTTCTCTGGGGGTGACTTGTAGGCACAATTATAAGTAGCTTAGCCTCTCCTTTGCAGTAACAACTTTATGAGGGTAAGCCCTAACATTGAGGGCTTATAATGGTACTGTGAACAATTGATCATAAACTGTGGATGATTGTATGGTTTGTGAATGTATCTAATAAAATTGAATTTTAAAAAGAGATCTGGCTCAGTGATGCTTGGGAAAGAAGGAGAATGCAAGTCTTAAAAGTTTGGAGCTCCAGAGAGAGGAAAAATTCTTTCAATTAAGTAAATACTAGCATCTTCAAGTCCTTTATACTCAAGGAACCAAAAATGATTTAAAACAGGTAATTAATACCTGCCCTACTTTAACTCCTTTTTAGAACAATATGAGGAATAGATAATTAAATTTAAATTATAACTGTAATCAATGGTTGCTGGGGAAGAAAATGGAAACATGGGACCAGAGAATTTAAAAAGGGCTTGAGAGAGCTGTGGGTGGGAGAAAAATAAGCCAACAGTTTCATTAATGGGAATTAAATTAGGTTAGTAATAAGTACTTTACTTGCGTTTTCTTTTCCTTTCAAATTTTACTTTATATTGTGCAAAATTGTGATATTTTGCCAGTTTATAAATGAAAGTCAGTTAACCAATATATGCACCATTTCGGAATAAAAAAAGACCATGTTTTTATCTAAAAGCTTGAGGAAAAGTCTGATCAGAATGTTGTATCTCTACTTTTCTCCAATTGCCACATCCCCATTAAACTTTAATTTCCTCAGCTTATGTCATCTTCAGAAAGTTTTCACCATGTATCAGATTCCAAGTTCTTGTAAGATGTAGGACAATGTTAACTTGCCCTATATCTCCACATTTATTTTAAACTGTTAAACTATTTTAATCATTTTCCTAGAATATCTCATTAAGATGAAATATTAGATTTTGAGATGGTTTTATTTGCTCATTGTTCATTGTTGAAGAGTTTCTTTCACACTAATGGAGGTGAGAGTGTAAGCTGATAAGAGCATGTGAATCTTAGCTCTAATAAGTTTCATTCTGATAATTAGAATATTTTTAATATAATAAGGTGGGGTAGGCCTAAAACCTATATTGAAAGAAAAGTGTTTACATAATGACATTCCCTTTTTAAAGTCTTAAGAATAGATGACTATTAGGGCAACCAGTCTCCTGGGGAGTGTATTAATGCATTTAAGCCACAGGGTGGATTAGTAAATGACTGCTGTGATGTACTTACTCAACAACAAGGCCTCAAAGAGAGGCTGCACCTCTGAATGCCCCAGAGAGTAATTTTTACACTGAAAGGATTTGACTGAACAAGTACAATCTGTTTTAATGTGTTTTAATGGGCTTTGATGAGCATCAAAGACCAACTTTTAGAAGAACATTTGTGCTTTGTATAGGTGATATTGAGGTTAGAATTTCCATCTTTTCTTTTGAAATAGAAGAAAACAACTGGTGTTACTCTGACCTTTCCAAGGAGTAATTTGTTTTGTGGGCTAATTCTATTTTCTTCCTTTTAAATGGCTCCATAGCAATTGAGAAAGAGGCAAGAATGGAAAATCAGTTGATACAATGTGTTGAAAATGGCAAATGTTCAGACTGATTACATTAGGAGACACTCCCCATGCTAAAAATCTACTAAATGGAGGTTTATAAACATACAACGTTGCCCTAGTTCTATTGTAATACTATTATGCTATTCTTCTCCATAGATACTACACTAACGGGAAGTGGTCACAATGGGGTTTTCCTATGTTATACATTAGAAAATATCTTCTAGACCTATCTGTCCTAGAATTTATCCTGGGTTTACTACACTTAAAAGCATTTCTAAAGTCATATTTTACACTTCACTAAGCTTTGCATTCCAAGAACAATTGGCTTTTCCTGACATTTAACAAGGGAAATGTTGTGATGATAGTTAAAGACTAGAGACAGAATTCACAATGAAATCATTTGGGAGCATTGTACCATGAATAAAATTAAATTAGCAGTAGGGAAGTGAAAGGAAGTATCTTGAGTAAAAATTTAAGGTGCTCACTAAATTTATTTGAGGTGCAATGCTAGTCCTATAAAGTTTAACCCTGCTTGGATCAGTGTTTTTCAAAATTTGGCCCATGGATCACCTGCATCAGTATCAGCTAGAGTGCTTATTTAATATGTAGACTCTTGGTCACTACTTCAAATTTATTGAATCAGAATCTCTGGGAGTGGAGCTAAGAAATTTCATTTTTAACCAGTTCTTCAAGTGATTATCTTGTACACTAACATTTGAGAACCACTGTTCTAAAGGGGAGCAGAGCATGTTGGTTGAAAAATCTAAGTCAGAGCTTTTGGCTCAAACAGAAATTGAAACATATGCATTCAAGAGTTGTAAGCTTGGCAAAGCAATACTAAAATAATTAAACTGGGACCTGATTGGCCAGAGCAGGAATGCCAATATATATATAGCAACCATGCTTAAGAGAACATGTAGCATCTAGGGGATTGGGAGGGAAAGAAGACAAATAGCTGGCCATTAGTCAACTCCTTATGCACAGTAAACGACAGGGGAGGGATAGGTGGAGAGGAGAGAGGGAAATTAGTAACTTTCACTGAGGTTTTATTCTAGCTAGAGGCAGAAGTACCTATCTAACTGTGTTAGTCAGGGCTCTCTAGGGAAATAGAACTGAAAGGAGATATCTGTAAATATTATGAGATTTTATTTATTTGTCTCATACAACTGTGGAGATGCATGAGTCCAAATCCTGTGGGGCAGGCTGTAAGCTGGGAACTCTGATGAAGGTTTTCAATGTTTTCCCCAGGAGAAGCTGGCCAGCTGAAGTACAGATGAAAATTCTCTCTTCTGACTGCTGAAGTCATCATTTAGCCTTTTAAAGCCTTCAACTGATTGGATGAACTATCTCTCATTGCTGAAGTCACTATCTTTAGTTGATTGTAGATGAAATAAGCCATAGATGCAATCAATTTACTAATAATTTAAGTCCACAAAATGCCTGCAAAGTAACAGGCCAGTACTTGCTTGACCAGACAACTGGGTATCATCACCTGGACAAGTTGACATGTGAACCCAACCATGGCAACCCACCTCTTCTCAAGTTGGAAGTTATACACATTATCTTAAGCCACAGTTAATCACTAAATAAAAAACAATGACAAACACATTTTTTGTCTAACAATACTCAACTGTCCTATGTACAAGTAGAAATGCAGTAAATCTCTCCAGAATAGAGTTCTAGTCCTTGGGTAATATTCACTCTCAAACTTGATAGCCTAAAACTTAAATACTATGATATGAACTAATTAAACTTATGTCATATGATAAGAGGATAAGAGAGAGGAGAAAACAAAAATATTTGCTTTATGTACATATACAATCATACTTATAACAAAACAAGGAAGGAATATTGATACCATTTGTGATGGTTAGAATCATGTGTCAACTTGGCCAGGTGATGGTGTCCAGGTGTCTGGTCAAGCAAGCACTGGCCTAACCATTTCTGCAAGGACATTTGTGGCTGGTTAATAAACCAGAAGGCTGATTTATTAAATCATCAGTCAATTGACTGCACCTGTGACTGATTATGTCAATGAAGGGTGTGTCTTCAGCAATGGGAGAATTCAGTCAGCTGGATTTAATTTGATCAATTCAAGACTTTTAAGGGAGAAAAAGAGAGGACCTTCACTTCTTCTTTGGTTAGCCAATGATGCATTTCCATAGGAGTTCATCAGACACCTTCATCGGAGTTGCCAGTTCGCTGCCTGCCCTATGGAATTTGAAATTGTGCATTCTGCCCTAAAGAATGTGGACTTGAGAATCTCCACAGTTGTGTGACACTTTTATAAAATCTTATATTTACAGATATCTCTTGTTGGTTCAGTTTCCCTAGAGAACCCTCGCTAATGCAGCTTGGTACCAGGAGTGGTTCTTGAGAAACATAATCTTAAAATGGGTTTTTACAATTGGTTTTCTACTGTGATTAGATTCAAAGGCACTATTGACTACATTTCCAATAATCAAGATGGCACTGACAGTCCATGGTGTGAATTGGCAATGGAACCACACAAAATATTCCATTTGATTCTCCTAATAATACTCTTGTGAACCAATGCTCTGGGTAACAGTGTTTTTTGACATCTTAACAGAGATATGTGGAGTTAAGAGGAATAATGATGCTGGCTGGTTGCTCTTAGATACACTGGAAAATGTTATAAGATAAAGGGATGAACTAAAGGCTTCAAATTTGAAACTTTAAGTGCTGTATGACAGATGTAAAAGTTTCTATCTGTGCCCTGAAAGAAAAGATTGTCCAGTGGCCACAAATGAGATTTCTTAAAACTGGACCCAGAGTCTCATTGTGTGAATAGCAGATTTACAATGTAAACTACAATCTCAACCTGGCAGGATGTCTGCTGTTAAAGTAAAGGCATTGATGGGAAAGGAATGTGATCCTGAAACTTGGGATGGGGACATATGGATTGATAACAATGGCAGTGAGGACATTGGAACCTTGGATTCTAATGAGTCTTTGCGAGATATACCTGCCCTGAGGAAATGCACCCCCCCCCCAACCTCCAGTCTGCCCTGAAGAGATAGCTACCCAACTTCCAGCTTGCTTTGAGGAAACAGATCCCTGACCTCCAGTCTTCTTTGAGGAGCCTACCATCCAACCTCCACCTAAAGAGATTAACCCTTCAGTGCCTGCTAAACACATAATCACTTCCTCTAAGGAAACATCTCTCTCTCCTCTGGAGAGATTAATCCTGTTTAATGAGATGAAATGCAGTGGAATGTCCTGAGGTAAATGGCTTGAGGGATACTTCTAATTCTTTTCCAGACCCACCCCACCTTTGCTTCAAGACCTGTTACTAGACTAAAGCTCCAACAGGCCCTGAAGGATGAGGTACAAAGCATGACCCATGAGGAAGTATGCTATACTCCAAAAGAACTGCATGAGTTTTCCAATTTATATAGACAGAAATCAGAGGAATACGTGTGGGAATGGATTTTAAGGGTGTGGGTTAGTGGTGAAAGGAATATAAAGTTGTATCATGCTGAATGTATTGATATGGATGCACTTAAGCAGAGATTCTACATTCAATGGCATCAAGAAATTTGAAAGGTGAAATCACTGCCCTCCCCCCTACGTGGGATCAGACACCCAGGGGAGTGAATCTCCCTGGCAACGTGGAATATGACTCCCGGGGAGTAATGTCGACATGGCATCATGGGATGGAGAACATCTTCTTGACCAAAAGGGGGATGTGAAAGGAAATGAAATAAGCTTCAGTGGCAGAGAGATTCCAAAAGGAGCCAAGAGGTCACTCTGGTGGTCACTCTTACGCACAATTTAGACAACCCTTTTTAGGTTTTAAAGAATTGGGGTAGCTGGTAGTGGATACCTGAAACTATCAAACTACAACCCAGAACCCATGAATCTCGAAGACAATTGTATAAAAATGTAGCTTATGAGGGGTGACAATGGGTTTGGGAAAGCCGTAAGGACCACACTCCACTTTGTCTAGTTTATGGATGGATGAGTAGAAAAATAGGGGAAGGAAACAAACAGACAAAGGTACCCAGTGTTCTTTTCTACTTCCATTGCTCTTTTTCACTCTAATTATTATTCTTGTTATTTTTGTGTGCTAATGAAGTTGTCAGGGATTGATTTAGGTGATGAATGTACAATTATGTAATGGTACTGTGAACAATCGAATGTACGATTTGTTTTGTATGACTGCATGGTATGTGAATATATCTCAATAAGATGAAGATTAAAAAAAACTGAAAAAAAATTATACCACTTATATACCTGTTCCTTAAAAAAAAAGGGGGGGGGCATCAAGAGTTTGGGTGGTTGACTGAAACATGGAGCAAAAGGTGGGTGACATTACCTGAGGACAAAATGCCAGGACTGCCCTGGTATAATGTAGAGGAGGTGATTCAAAGGCTTAGAGGGATTGCCATGTTAGAGTGGATTTATCTTGGAAGACCTGCTCAAACACCCCTGGAATGTCCAGAATACACACCTTTTACAAGGACTTTGAGGAATAAATTTGTGAGACTAGCACTGTACTCCCTTCAGGACCAAGAAATGACATTTTTCTCCTGAGCCTAGCACAGTATTTTTGCACATCAGGGACACAACAAAATTTTGTTAATTAAACTGAATGAAAAATGATTATTTTGTCCATTTTAATCATTTATTTCTCTTTGACAGCCAATGACACATGTTTTCGCCTCTTGAAGAACTAAAAAGAAGACATAAGGCAATTTTAAAACTTGCATAAGGTTTTAGGGTACAGGTTGGATGGGGATATGAAAGGACAGAGAGGCAAACAAAATCTCTGTTGAGATACTTGCACAAGTGAGTTTAGCAAAGGGAAAGGATCTACCATTTATGAAAACTCTACTATATGCTTTTAATTCCCACAGTATCTAAAAGAGGTAGGTACTATAATCATTTTAAAAATGAGGAATGAGAGACTCAGAAAGGTTAGGCACTTGCCCAAGCTTACAGTTAGTAAGCTGTGGTGCCGAGTCAAACTCATGTTCCTGATCACAATGCCGGTTTTTGTTTCATTATAACACAGTGCTTATTTCTCCCTTCTTGCAACTACTGTGTTAATCTGGGAATCTAAAACCACCTAGAAAGAGTTCACTATGTAAAAGTGATAACAGAAGTGCCAAAAAAGGATATATTCATTTACTTTAGAAATAAAATTAGAAGTATTACCTTAGATTTACAATTAGAAGCATTAAGGAAGTTAGAAATGAGCAAAAACTAGATGTGCTAGCACATGGCTTTAGTTCTTGTTATTAGGTAAGCTAAGTCTGGAGAAGGGCTAGAGTTTAAAAATTCATATCATAGCAAAATATGGAAACTAGGTTCCTGCATTAAATTCAACAGCCATTCCCAAAGAAAGGAGTCTTAGGATACCTAGGGAAGTGTGAACAGGTTCAGACTGAATGAAGACTATTGTTGGACCAAGAAATCATCAAGACCTAGTTAAAAGAAAAAAACAATTGTCATAGATTATAATATCTGAAGTTGCAAAGTATTTTGAGAATTATGATTAATTTATATTTTTAGAGAAATCTAATATACTTTGAACACATTTAAAAAGTTTGCTAAATAATTAGGAAAGATTTTACTATATAATGGTGCTTTTTGTTTATGGAGGAGAACATCTACAATTTCATGATATGTCAGTGAATTAAAAAAAAAAGATCCCTTGTGCATGTATAGTTTCATAGTCAACTTGAAGGAAGATATCCCTTTGCTATTCCTAAAAATATCAAAGTATTTTGTGATTTGTGGGAATTTCATAGAGACCCATGCATTGAGAGTGGAAGAAATTATTTTACTCATTCAAAGAAGAGGAAAGTGTTCCACAACTCATTTGGGAACTTATTAGGAGAATTAGTAGATTCCCCAATTATTGAATCCTCCAAACTAACAGTTCCCAGGTTCAACCATGCTTGATGTGATTGCTTCCTGTAATAATAGCAAGTCACATGGCATTCTCTGATTGCAAGTCCTTTCAGAATTTTATGGATCAGAAAGTGTTAAAATTCTCTTCCTTAAACTGTTTTTGCACTCACAATGTAAACCTTAGCAAAATTCAGTGAGCCTTTCTAGTAAAACAAGAAGTCATCTGAAGAGAAACAGTCTATTATTTAAGATGGCATAGCAAACATTTTTTCTGTATGTGTATTGCCATTGTCTCCCAGAAGAGGCAGGAGATAGAGTGAACTGTGTGACAAACTCAAATTATGATTTATCTAGAGTAAAATCCTGTTTACCTTAAGTCTATCCTTATTTACTTGAGGGCAATTTTAAGTCTCTGGAAGAGATTTTAGTTATAACACCACAGAGAGGAGTCTGGTTCAAATTTAGTTGTCTTTTCCAGTCCCACTGTCCATGTGGGGAGTCCAAAAAAGATTACAATGCTATCTAATTTTAGTGAGAAGAGTTCCATACTTACTTCCCTCCTCTTTGTATCTACCTGATCCCCTTAAAGTTACTACGTTCCAGGTCATGGTTGCGGGAAGTGTCGGTATCTAATGTATTGATTGCCCTCTAGTGGATGGAGTGTAAGTCTTTCTTGTTACTATGTGATGAACCTAAATACTAATCCTGGAAGTGTCAAATTACTGCCTCCATATTTTCAAGGGACAAACTTGGCCACTACTTTTGTCTTTATGCTCTTAGAGCACAAATTAAAATCAGTCCTCTCCTATACCATATTTCCTGTGTTGCTTTCTCTTTTTCCAGATTACCAAAGACAACAGGTATTTTTGCAAGGCTATAGAGAACTGTGGCAATATATGAGGGGTTAAAAAAAAAAAAAAGGTATAATGCATGGTCTCTGGCTTTAGAGAGCTCAAATTTATCTCAGATATAAAATATGCACCTGAGAAATCAGTACAGAGTATCTTTTACTAGTGTTAAATGCTAAATACATCCTTTAGATGAAGAAGGCTATAGAGTTTCAGAAGCAAATATCATTTCACATCTCCCTGACCCCCATTGTGTCATCCTGCCAGATCTTAACAGAAGTTTCTAGATGATAGTAGAACATTAATGTGGTCATGAGTTATGTAAGCCATTGAAATGGAGTTTTTAGTAACTCTGGACTGCAATGATATCTTTCAACTCTAAAGAATTCTTTTAATAGAAGATTTTTGATTTTCGCCTCATGGTATAATCATGAATGTAGATATCTGTAGGTCCAGGGTAAGTTAAATACTTTCACTATGAAAAATATCTAGATAATATTTATATAGTTAGCACTAATTTACAAAATGTTGGAGGGGGTCAGGGTGGGGTAGAGTGACTCCAAGCGTATCAGTTGAGCCAGCTAAATATTTTGATAAAATGTGCCCATTTTCTTATGGAAACCATCCTAGTTTCCTCTTATCCTCAACCAACACATGATCTGGCAATACTTCTTTACTCTTCTATCATAGTAATTACATAGTTGAATCATTATTATTTCTTTACCTCTCTCACTGATTCACTAGACTCTGAGCTCTTTTCTGTATCACCTCCAATGTTAAGAACTTTTACGGGCACACAGGCCCACAATTCAACAAAAGAACATTGGATGAAGGAAAGAAAGAATGAAAAGAAATGGAAATCTAATGCATTTTTGGAGATATTTTTGGTTATGAGCACCTAAGAATGTGTCTCAAACTATAACACACAGAAAACTATTTCATCTTTATGTCCGTTTATTTCATTTTTTGTTGCAACTATTTGTAAACACACAAGTGGATTTACTAAAACCCAAATCAAAATAACATTCTTTATATTAGCAATTGAGAGAAGACCATGTACTCACTGTGTTTCAAAGCACAACAAATAGGAGTAAAGCTAAATTAAGTCATGCAGTAAATTATCTAATGATTGAGCTGAAGAAAATGATTATCTTTTTATGGAAATTGTAATGCCAGAATTCCCCAGGAAATAGTGTCATATTGTTAGTCTGATGAGAACAGTGATCTGTATAAAATTTGGACATTTAAAGGAGTAAAATGTGTATGTTATGAAAATAAGATTTTTGTTTAAAACAAAAATAGCAGGTGCTGGAATAAAGAGAATGCATCTAAGTTCTCATATTTGTGACTAAAATGTAACAAGGGCCTGTACTAATATTGCAAGTACAGACGAACAAGCTCTATGAGAATGCACTAGAAAAAAGAACTTTCAGTTGAGTGCCTCTAACAATTAAATGCAAAGAAATATGAAATAGTAAAAAAAAAATGAGCAAGAAAACAGGGAGGAAGAAAAGTAAGAAAAGAAAGAAAGAAATATTATGTAGGGCAATAGAATATGAGATTGATACTTTAGGAAATAAAATGTGCATCTGATCCTTATTTTACCTAACCCAAAAATGATATTTAAAAAGAAAGCAAAAAAATAATAATAAAAATAAAAATAAAAAAGGGAAAGAAAGAATAAAGATTAAAACTCCACAAATCATGTTTACACAATCTCATTTTCTCTCCTTGAATGAAAAGAGGTTGTCTTAAAAATGTTTAGAGATCTTAAAGCAGTTGTTCTCTATATTACACTGATTGGTAAGCATAATATGGGCAACAGGAAGGACAAGGAGGAACCCCTTTTAGCACAAAAAAGGAGGTTTCTTTTCAGCCACTTCTCTTCAATACATCCTCATTAAAAGGAAAAGCGATGCCCATTTTTTCTTTCTCATCTCAGCAGGTCCAGATCACTCACTGATGGTCACAATATTAAGAAAATCAAATAAGATAAAAAATTCCCAAATCCCCAAATCTGTGACCACTGGCCTAAGGTTAATGGAGATATCTAGCTTTTCCCTTACAATACAGGTAAATGAATACTTATTGTTAGCTGGAACTTTGGCTGCAATCTGTTAGTACTTTAAGACTTAATGTCTTAACTTTTATTCTCCTCTAAGTTTGGGATTATATTACAAGTATTGGACTAGTCTATCTCCTTCATTATACTTTAATCTTCAGTAATGCAGAGACCCAGTTGTTCTTGTTCACTTTTATGTCCCAGGGCCCAGAGAAGTTGTTGGCACATACTTGGTATGCAATAAATTTTGGTTGAAATCAGTGAAGAAAGCACTGTCCTACTTTTTTCTTTGTCCTTTGGGTGCCACCTAGTCTACACTAAGCGGAGTTAAGATGGCTTCTTCTCTTATGCACTCATCATGCAATATCAGTTACTTGTGTGAGGCAAGAGAAAAGACAGCAATTCAAAGGAATTCAATACCAAGAGCCAATACACCACTGGGCCCAGTTAAGTTCCACTCAGAAGGCCTTTATCCTATCCACTAGAAGCCATACTTCTTGGTTCTGTTGTGTGATTTTTTTCTTGAAAGGGTGAAGTGCCTATAGAAAGGTAGAAAGCTTTGAGTTTTCAGGAGGCTAGGTGCATAGCCACTTACTATAACCAAGGCCATACTTAATAAGCAGAGTTACTGAGTAAGCATAACTACTGTGAGGCCTGGTAGGTACAAGACAAATGCTCCATTTGAATTCCAATCAGATCCATTGATCATTTTCCAAAGTTAGCTTAATGCTTTCCTTTTCATGATGTGTAAAACATGGTAAAAATCAATATTTGAAAAAAAAATTATGTATTTCCTGAGAAGAGTACTTAGTGAAAAAACACCAGTGTCCATATTTAGACACCAATAGAAATGCAGCCAAAATATCCCCAAGCACTATGCTAAGAGATTTCCACGAATGATTTTATTGGCAGCATTCCATTGAATACTGATAGATCTAAAATAGGTTATGTTCCCTCATTGTGTTCTTAACATCAACCCTCATACATTGACATACAGCTGGTGCACCATAGGAGTTACAGTGACAGAAGGTTTGTAATTCAAATAGAAAATAGAAAATTTTGATAATTTTGTTAAGAGTACTTCCTATGAACAGCCAATTATATGTATTTTTCCATCCATTTAATGTTTTTTGCTTATCTATAACTGCTAGGCTTGATGAGGGTAACACAAAGGAATAAGATACTCTTAACAGAGTTGAAAAGCTAGTGAGTGAAGCATATATGTGCATATAACAAGAAAGGGTGTGTATAATAATAAGAAAGGGCAAAAAGGAAGGCAGTGAGTGTGGGTATGGAGGAAGGTGGGGACAAAGATGAGTATAGGAAGAATAAGAAACATACGTATTCCATAGGTACCAAATTGGACTACTGCTTTTAAGGTATGGGGGTTTAGTTTTATATCCTCTTTCTTGGGCAGTCAGTGAGCATGAGAACTTGTCTATAAATTCATGTTAGAATCACAGAAATGAATTCATTTGAAAGTACCTTAATTGTTCTGCCTATACTTTCATACATAAAAAATCCTTTCTTCCATTGTAGAATCACTTCATATTTTACCAGATGCTTCCCTCAGGATCAGAAAAGCTATTTCTATGGATTTGTCTGAGATCCTTGAAGAACTTAAATTCTGAAATGCAAACTATGACAGAACTTTTCATCCTCCTTGTTTAATGACAGGAATCTCCAGTGGAATATCAATCCTTGATTTCATTTCATCAACTGTAAAGGATGCTTGGGTGGTATTCAGATGCATGGGCTTAAACATCTTGTTCCTTTCACATCCATTACTTGCCAGAAAGACCACTTCTTTCTGTCTCATTTTTAAAGAAAAAACATACAAGTAGGATGCTCAAATTAGAGTTAAATGCAGCAAAGAAATCATGCCCCAAATATAACAGTGCTTTTCTGATGCTTCACGTATGTTGCACCATGCAGCCAAGCTACAACTCCATCAAGTTTTTGATCTATACTTTAAAAGCATGCAAGGTACCTTTATAGACCTAAGTTTAATAGCCACTGAAACAAAACAAAACAAAACAAATGCACTCTCTAGAAATTACCCGTTAGGATATGTATTCATGCCTTCCTTTTTAGTTAGGCAATTTTCTCCCTCCCGTCTGATTCTTCTGTGCTGTTTCAGAAGTGTTTCTCACAGCTTTTTAAACCTGAAGACAAAAATCAGAACCTCTGTAAATTAACTGGTGCACAGGAAAATGAAAGAAACATCTTCTTTATTGATTGTGGCTTATTTAAAATTTGTCTATTTATCAGGTACCCAAGCCCCATGCCCTGAAAAAGTTTAGCTCTGAAATTTCATGTACAAAGCAGTGGTCGAAAATCTTTCCCCAAAACAGAACAGGGAACTAAAATTTTGAGAGGTAACAATACAGAAATCTCCTCCTGTCTCTGCAACAGAGACAGAATGTAGGCAGAATGACTGTGGTGGTTTAGCTATGTATCATTGGGAGTAGTTAGTCCTCAAAAATACACAAAATTTATTGTCTTCCCATTAAAAAGTGAATGAATGCTGAACATTAAAACATTTCAAAGAGGAATAAAAAGAGACCGTACACTAAAGGAGGAAGGAGTGCATAAAGTTGAAAACGTCAAAGGCTCTTGGGAAAAATTGCAGCTCTACAGCAAAGGAAAGAGAAAAACGGATTTTGTGTTTTGTAGCTGTATTCATAGCGTCAGGCAGAACTGTTTTAATGTTAAAACAGCCCCTAATATCCCAAGAGCCCGTGCTTTTCAGCTTGTAAAACTTCGTAAACATGCAGGTCTAGAGGATTCAAGTGCTCGTATTCACAAAACTGATTTACAGCAATTGACTATAATGGAGAAAGTATCATCTTGTAAGCCTTGGGGTGTCTCAGAGTGGGGGAAAACCAAGAGGGAGTCCTTTATTTCTGCTTTACTTACTCTTACAAGGAGGATAGGACTCAGTAAAAGGAAGGAATGTAAGGAGCTTACACAGAGGGGAAAAAACACCATGAAACATAGTTCCCTGACTTCTCTGTTTTCTGACTACTGTTTTTTCTTTCAATATTCAAAAAAAACATATATATTTTACCCCAAACTTGTGAATATTTATGGTCTTTTCCCATGCTTAGGAAAACAAGCTTTATTATGGAAAGGGAGAAGTGTCTGTAGAATTACAAAAAGAATGTAATGCTTCTAAATCCCTCACAGCTAATCTCTTTACAAATGTGAACTTTTATAGAAAAAATAAGTAAAATTGTTAATAAATAAATGTCCCACAAAGAGTGAACTCCAGATGTCTCCACAGGTACCTTTTGGGACCAATGACTGGTAGTGTCTAATGCAGGACAGAAGAGATTGAGCTCAGAGCAAATGAGATTTTTTTAAATATTTCTTTTTAAATTCAATTTTATTGAGATGTATTAACACACTGTATAATACATCCAAAGTATACATTCAATGACTCAGAGTATCATCATATATTTATGTATTCATTGCCACAATCAATTTTAGAACATTTTCATTGCTCGAAAATAAATAAAAAATAAAAATAGAAAAGAACACCCAAAGCATCCTATACTCTATATCCCTCCTATTGTTTATGTATTTTTTGTCTTTATTTTATTACTCATCTTCCCATACACTGGATAAAGTGAGAATCAGTCTCAAGGTTTTCACAATCACATGATCATATGATCATATGATAGAAGCTATATAGTTATACAATCATCATAAAGAATAAAGTGTACTGGATTACAGTTCCATAGATTCAGGTATTTCCTTCTAGCTATTCTAATACACTAGAAATTTAAAAAGGAATATCTATATAATGCATAATAATAACTTCCATAATGACCTCTACCCATTCTAAAATCTCTTAGCTACTGAAACTTTTTATTTTGTCTCATTTCTTTTCTCTCTTTTGGTCAAGAAGGCATTCTCAATCCCATGATGACAGTGCCAGGTTCATCCCTGGGATTCATGTCCCATGTAGGGGGAAGGGTAGTGAATTTATTTGCAGAGTTGACTGGGAGAGAGATACCATATCTGAGCAACAAAAGAGGTTTTCTGAGGGGTGACTCTTAGGCATGTTATAAGTAGGCTTAGTTTCTCCTTTGGAGGAGTAAGTTTCATAAGGGCAAGCCCCAGGATTGAGGGCTTGACTTATTAAAAGGTGAGCCCCTAATGCTTGTGAGAATATCAAGAATTTCCCAGGTGGAGAAGTTTAATGTTTCCACATTTTCCCCCAGTCCCTCAAAGGAACTTTGCAAATACTTTTTTATTTTCTGCCCAAAATACTCTGGGGTTTATCAAGTTATTACATTAATCTATATGGAATAAAAAACTTTCATTCCCTATTCTCAGTTTCATGTAATTATGTTGTTAAAATAAACTGACCATATCAATTAAATTAGATAGTGTGCTACAGAGGATATAAATTTTGTACCAAATAAACATCTCTTAAATAACTGTTAAAACTCTGGAATAGATGTCACTCTTGTAAGGGCTTACAATCTAGAAACATTTCCAATAAGCCTTATTGAACATTATGTACTCTTGCATCATCAATTGCTCAATCTCTGCCCATGTTCTTTCCCCTGTTAACCTATACTCTTGAATTCAATTCTCAGCATTTTCTCATTATAGTTAGTTTATATTAGTGAGGCCTTACAATATTTATTGTATTATTTCTGGCTTATTTCACTCAACATACTGTCCTCAAGATTCATTCACTTAGATGCATGCATCACAACTTCATTCCTTCTTGCAACCACTCTGTATTCTATTGTATGTACACAGCACAGTTCACCCTGCCTTTTACCTGTCAATGTACCCTTAGACCACCTCCATCCCTTGCAAATCAGGAATGCTGCTGACATAAACACCAGTGCGCAAATGCCCATTCGTGTCCCTGCTTTCATTCTTTCAAGTGTATACCAAAAAGCAGGGTTGCAGGATTATATGGCAACTGCATACTTAGCCTCATGTGGAACCACCACAATGCCATCCAGAGGTGCTGCACCATTCTACTTCCCTACCAAAAGTGAATAGGTACATACATCTCTCCACATCTCTAGTACTTATATCTTTTTGCTTATCTTTGAAACAGTTTTATTCACACACCATACAATCCATCTTAAGTGAACAATTAATAGCTCCTGGTATAATCACATAGTTACACATTAACCACCACAATCTATATGAGAACATTTTCATTCCTTCTGCAAAGAAAGAGGAAGAGGAAAAAAGTAAAAGATTAAAGAATAAAAAAATAAGAAATGAGAAACACCACCACCAATAGCAAGAATCCCATACCTCTCTCCCTTATATCCCCCTCTATTGACATTTAGCTTTAGTATATAGCCTTTGTTACAATTAATGGAAGAATATTACAATGTTATTGTTAATTGTAGACCCTAGTTTGCATTGGTTGTATTTTTCCCATATACCATACCATTTTCAACACCTTGCTATGGGTGACATTCATTTGTTCTCCTCATGTAAAAATTTTCTTTTATTTGTACATTTTATCAACATCATTGTCCACTCGAGGTTTTGCTAAGTTGTTCAGTCCCAGTTTTTATCCTCAATCTTTCCTCCTTGTGTCAAAAATGCCCCCAACCAACCAGTTTCAATGATACTCACACTCAGCTTTTTTTCATTATACCATCACATACTATTGTGCAATCCATTTCTGGAAATTTACAATCAATCCTGTTGAACAATCTGTACTCCTTCAGCATCAAATGCCCAATCTCTACCTTCTGACTAACTCCTGATAACCCATGTTCTTAACCTGAAGTCTCAGAGTCTGCTCATTATAGTTAGTTCATTTAGTGTGACCGTACAGTACCTGTTCTTTTGTGTCTGACTTATTTCACTCAGCATTATGTCCTTAAGGCCCATCCATGTTGTCACATGCTTCAGAACCTCATTTCTTCCTTCTTACTGCTGCATAATATTCCATTGTATGTATCTACCACAGTTTGTTTATCCACTCGCCCATTGGTGGATTTTGGGCTGCTTCCATCTCTTTGCAGTTGTGAATAATGCCACTATAAACATCAGTGTACAAATGTCAATTCATGTTCTAGCCTTCAGTTCCTTTGAGTCCATACTTAGAAATGGGATTGCTGGAGCATATGGCAAGTCTATACTTAGCTTCCTGATGAATCACCTCACTGCCTTCCAGAGCTTGCAACATTTTACATTCCCATCAACAGTGAGTAAATGCACCTCTTTCTCCACAACCTTTCCAACCCTTGTAATTTTCTGTTTGTTTTTGCTTTTTTTTTTTTTTTGCTAACGGCCATTCTAGTAGGTGTGAGATAATATCTCATTGTGGTTTTGATTTGCATTTCCCTGATAGCCCGTGAAGTGGAGCATCTTTTCACATTTTGAACCATTTGTATATCCTCTTCAGAAAAGTGTCTCTCCATGTCTTTTGCCCATTTTAAAGTGGATTGCTTGTCTTTTTGTTGTCGAGTTGTAGTGTCTCTTTATATATTCTGGATATTAAACACTTATCTGATATGTGGTTTCCAAATATTGTCTCCCATTGCATAGGCTGCCTTTTTCTTTCCTCACAAAGTCCTTTGATGTGTAAAAGTTTCAATTTTGAGGTGATCCCTTTTACTTATTTCTCATTTAATTGCTCACTCTTTGTTTGTAAGGTCTAGGAAACTGCCTCTGATCAGAACAACTTTAAGAAATTTCTGTACATTTCTTCTAAAAGTTTTATGGTCTTAGTAGTAATGTTTAGGTCTTGAACCATTTTAAGTTAATTTTTGCATAAGGTATGTGATAGGGGTCCTCTTTCATTTTTCTGAATATGGATATCCAGTTCTTAAAGCACCATTTGTTGAAGAGGTGTCTCTGTCCCAGTTGTGTTGACTTGACTGCCTTATCAAAGATCAATTGTGCATATATATGTATATATATACCCAAATATATATATTCTGCCCAAAATATTCAGGGAAATATCAGGGTATTACATTAACTTGTACAGAATTACGGGATCTCATTCCCTATTCTAGGTTCCATGTAATTATTTTGTTTAAATAAACTGATCTTACAGGTTAAATTAGATAATGTGCTACAGAAAAAAAAATTGTACCAAATAAACATCTCTTAAATAACAGTTCAAACTCAGGAATAGATGTGGCTGCCATAAGACCTTACAATCTAGCAACCTTTACAATAGGCCTTATTGAACATTCTGTACACCTGCATTGTCAATTGAACAATCTCTGCCCACATTCTATCCCTTGATAACCTATGCCCTTGAATTCAATTTTTCAACATTTACTCAATATAATTGGTTTATATTCATGAGGCCTTACAATATTTGTAATTTTGTTTTTGGCTTATTTTGGTCAACATAATGTCCTCAATGTTCATTCACCTAGTTGCATGCCTCACAACTTCTTTCCTTCTTACAGCTCCTCAGTATTCCATTGTATCTATACACCAGAATTCACCCATCCGTTCACCCATCAATGTACCCTTAGGCCACCACCATCCATTGCAAAACGTGAATACTGTTGCCATAAACAGCAGAGTGCAAATGACTATTCATGTCACTGTCTGCTTTCAGTTCTTCAAAGTACATTCCAAATAACAGCATCGCAGTGTCATATGGCACCCTATACTTAGCCTCTTGTGTAACCTCCACACTGCCCTCCAGAAGGGCTGCACAGTTCTGCTTCCCTACCAAAACAATGAATTGATATATATCTCTCTCTCAACATCTTCTCCAGCACTTGTATCTTTGTTTATTTTTTGAACAGTTTAATTCACACACAATGCAATCCATCCTAAGTTAAAGATGAATAGCTCCCAGTGTAATCACACAGTAATGCATTAACCATGACAAGCTATATGAGTAAATTTCCATTTGTTCCACAAAAAAAGAAGAAAAAAATAAAAGAATAAAGAATAAAAAAATAAAAAAAGAGAAGCAACAACAAAAAGAAGAATCCCATAACCTCCTTACACCCACTTCCATTGACATTAAGCTTTGGTATATTGCCTTTGTTACAATTAATGGAAGAATATTACAATGTTACTGTTAACTATAGATGCTAGACTGCATTGATTGTATTTTTTCACATACACCATCCTGTTTCCAATACCTTGAAATGTTGACACTCACTTCTTCTCCCTGTTGTAAAAACTTGCTTATATTTCTGTATTTAATCACCATCATTGTCAACTCTAGGTTTCATTAAGTGATACAGCCCGTTTTTATCCTCTATATTTCCTTCTGGTGTCATACATGCCCCTAGTCTTCTTCTTTCAACCACACTCACATTCAGCTTTGCTCATTATATTTATAATATAGTGCAACCAACAGATATTATTATGCTATCCATTTTGGGATCTTTACAATCAATTGTGCTGAACATTCTGTACTACTTCAACATCCAATGCCCAATCTCTACCCTCTTTCTACCTCCTGATAACCTGTGTTTTTTACTTGAACAGTTTGCTCATTATGCTTAGCTGCTGTTAATGAGACCATACAGCATTTTTCCTTTTGTTTCTGGCTAACTTGACTCAACATAATGTCCTCAAAGTTCATCCATGTTGTTGACTGCATCATTAATTTATTTCACCTTACAGATGCATAATATTCCGTCATGTGTATATACCACAGTTTGTTTATCCACTCATTTGTTGATGAATGTTTGGGCTGTTTCCATCTCTTGACAATCATGAATAATGTCACTATTAACATTGGTGTACAAATGTCTCTTCATTTCCTAGCTTTCAGTTCCTCCAAGTATATACCTAGTAATGGGATTGCTGGATCATACAGAAATTCTATACTTATTCTCCTGAGGAACTGCAAGCCTGCCTTCCAGAGTGGTTGCACCATTCTGAATTCCCACTAAAAGTGAATAAATGTACTTCTTTCTCCAGATCCTCTCCAATACTTGTAGCTTCTTTTATTTTGGTAATTGTTATTTTAGTATGTGTGATATGATATCCCATTGTGGTTTTGATTTGCATTTCCCTAAAAGCTAGTGAAATTGAACATCATTTTCATGTTTTTATGCTATTTTATTGGAATATATTGACATATGAGATAATCATCCAAAGTGTGCAAACAGTGTTTCATGATATCATCATATAGTTGTGCATTCATCACCACAATCAATTTTTGAACATATTTATTACTCAAAACAAATGAATAAATAGGAATAAAAATAAAAATAAAAGTAAAAGAGAACACCCAAAACATCTCATACTCCCTATCACCCCCTATTATTTATTTATTTATTGTATTTCTTTACTTACTCATTGGTCCATACACTAGAAAAAGGGAATGTCATTTGCGAGGTTTCACAATTACACAGTCACACCATAAAAGTTGTGTAGTTATATAATCAACTTCAATAAGCAAGGCTATGGATTACAGATCAACAGTTCAGGTATTTCAAATACATTAAAAAAACTAAAAAGAGATATCTATATAATATATGGGAATAACCTCCAAAATGAACTCTTGGCTCTATTTGAAATCTCTCAACCAATGAAACTTTATTTTGCTTCATTTCTCTTCCTCTTTTTGATCAAGAAGTCTTTCTCAATCCCACAATGTCAAAGCCTGGCTCATCCCCATGAGTCATTTCATATGTTGTCAGGGAGATTTACACCTCTGGGAGTCATTTCCCATGTAGGGGTAAGGAAAGTGAGTTTACCTGCAGAGCTGGCTTAGAGAGAGAGACCACATCTGTGCTACAAAAGAAGTCACCTGGGGGTGACTCTTATGGAAAATTATAAGTAGGCTTAGCTATTCCTTTGCAGAAATACATTTCATAAGGGCAACCCCCAAGATCAAGGGCTTGACCTATTAAATTGGTAACCCCCAATGCTTCTGATAATATCAGGAATTCCTTAAGTGGGGAATTTTAATATTTCCACACTTCTCCCAGTCCCTCAAGGGGGCTTTGCAAATACTTTTTTATTCTTTGCCCAAATTACTCTGGGATAAATTGGGGCATCACAGTAACCTGTACAAACCAACCATTTCTCACTCTCTATTCAAGGTTCCATGTACTTATGGTGTTTGAATAAACTGACCATACAAGTTAAATTAGATAGTGCTATAGAAAATATAAATTTTGCACCAAATAAACATCTCTACCTTTCTTCTAACACAGAAGTTGAAGTTTTAAAACAGCATCAGTATCATCCTTTACCCTTTAGTCTGATTTGCCTTAGTCCTAACCTAATCAGATTCATACGTATCTCTAACTGAAGTCTAATCTCCTTTTTCAGCTTATTGAACAGTTGCTGTGTGGTGTAATGCTGACTTTCATAGCTTCAGAATTCTAGCTCTGAGTCTCAGGTGTCACACAGATACCCAAAGTTCTGGGGAACAACCAGGTTATACACAAACCTCTCAGCATCTCAGAATTTAGAAATAAATGTAACAACTCAGGAATACATGTGACTGCTGTAAGAGCTTACAATCTAAAAATCTTTACACCAAGACTTCCCCTGATAACCTATGCTCTGGAATTCCATTCTCAGAATAGGCACATTATAGTTAGTCCATATTAGTGAGGTGATGTAATATTTATCTTTTCTTTTCAGGCTTATTTCACTCAACATACTCTCCTCAAGTTCAATTCACCTAGTTGCATGCCTCAGAAATTCATTCCTTCTTAATCTGTTCAATATTCCATTGTATGTATAAACCACAGTTCACCCTTCCATTCTTTAGTCAATGTAAACTTATGCCACATCCATCCATTGCAAAATGTCAGTAATGCTGCCATAAACACCACTTTGCTAATGTTTGTGTCCCTGCTTTCAGTTCTTGCAAGCATACAACTAAAAACATGTTTGGCAGGATCATATGACAACCCTATACTTAGCTTCATGTGGCACCACCACATTACCCTATAGATAGGCTGCATCATGCTGCATCCATACCAAAAGTGAATATGAACATCCCTCCCTCTCTACACATTTTCTCCAGCACTTGTATCATTGTTTATTTTTTAACAAACTTATTCACAAATCATGTAATCTATCCTAAGAAGGCAATCAAGGATCCCAGTATAATCATACAGTTATTCATTCACCACCACAATCTATATGATGACATTTCCATTTCCTCTTCAAAGAGAGTAAAAGAAATGAAGAATAAAAAATAAAATAAAATAAAAAGGAGAAACAATGACAACACCAAGAATCCCATACCCCTCCATTTTATCCCGCTCATATTGATATTTAGCTTTTGTATATTGCCTTTGTTACATTTCTTTGAAGTGTATTATAATCTTACTGTTAATTATAGACTCTAATTCACATTGATTGTATTTTTCCATATGCCATCTGTGCCAGTTTGGAAGTATTATGTCCTGCAAAATGTCATTATCTTTGATGCAATCTTATGGGGTCAGATGTATTAGTGTTGATTAGATTGGAATCCTTTGAGTGTTTCCATGCAGATGTGACTCAGTAAACTGTGAATGAAATGTTTGGATAATTTCCATGGAGGCTTTACCCCTCCCAATCAGGGTGGATGTTAATTAGATCACTGGAATCATATAAAGGAGTTCACAGACAGAAGGATCTCAGAGCAACTGAGAGTGACATTTTGGTGCTGCAGCCAAGATAGAAATTTTAGAGAACACCATTTTGAAATGCAACCTAGGAGCAAGCAGATTCCAGCCACATGCCTTCCCAACTAACAGAGGTTTTCCAGACATCAGTGGTCTTCTGTGAAGATATCCTATGGTTAATGCCTTTGTTTGGACATTTTCATGGCCCTCAGACAATAACTTTGTAGCTAAATAAACCCCCTTTATAAAAGCCAATCCATTTCTGGTATTTTGCATAATGGTAGCACTAGCAGACCAGAACACCATCCCATTTTCAACACCTTGCAAAGTTGACATTCATTTCTTCTCCTTCATGTAATAACATTTTATATTTGTACATTCAATCACCATCATTGTCCACCCTAGGTTTTGCTAACTTATACAGTCCCAGTCTTTATCCTCTATCTTTCTTTCTAATATCATACATGCCACTAGCCTTCCCTCTTTCAACTGGTTGGGGGGTTTATTCCATTAACATTTATTGTTATTACTGTTAATGCAGTAATTTCATCTACCATTTTATCTTTTGTATTTTACTTGTCATATTTACTTTTTCTCTCTCTCCCTTTTTCCCCTTTCTTAGTCTTCATTTGTACATTCTTCTCCAAATCTCTTTCTCCTGTCTTTTCTTATAAGCTTGTAGTGTACGCTTTAGAATTTCTTGTAGAGCCGGTCTCTTGTTCACAAACTCTCTCAATTTCTGTTTGTCTGAAAATATTTTAAACTCTCCCTCATTTTTGAAGGACCATTTTGCTGGATACAGAATTCTTGTTTGGCAGTTTTTCTTTTTCAATATCTTAAATATCTCATACCACTGCTTTCTCACTTCCATGATTTCTACTGAGAAATCAACACATAGTGTTATCGAGCTTCCTTTTTAGGTGATGCATTGCTTTTCTCTTGCTGCTTTCAGAATTCTCTCTTTGTTCTGACATTGACAATCCAATTAGTAAGTTTCTTGGTGTAGGTCTATTCGGATTTATTTTGTTTGGGGTATGCTGTGCTTCCTGGATTTGTAATTTCATGTCTTTCATAAGAAATGGAAATTTTTCAATGGTTATTTCCTCTATTATTCTTTCTGCTCCTGTTCCCTTTTGATCTCCTTCTGGAATAGCCACAGTATGTATATTCATGCACTTCATATTGTCATTCAAGAGACCCTGCTCATATTTTTCCATTCCTTTCCTTGGCTGTTCTTTTGTGCATAGGTTTTCAGAAGTCCTGTCTTCCAATTCACTAATACTTTCTTCTGTTTTTTCAAATCTGCTGTTGTAAGTCTCCATTGTGTTTTTCGTATCTTCTTTGGTGACTTTCATTCCCATAAGTTCTGACATTTGTTCTTTTAAACCTTGGAATTCTTCCTCATGTTCACCCAATGCCATCTTTATATCCTTCATCACTTTTGCCATATCTTCCCTTAACTCATTGATTTGATTTTTTAGTTGATTTAGTATGTTTGTTTGAACATCTTTAATCAGTTGTTTCAAATCCTATATTTCATTTGAAGTGTTAGTTTTTTCCTTAACTTGGCCATTTCTTCATTTCTCCCAGTGTTCTAGTTTGCTAATGCTGCTGGAATGAAAAACTCCAGAAATAAATTGGCTTTTATAAAAGGGGGTTTATTTGGCTACACAGTTACAGTCTTAAGACCATAAAGTGACCAAGGTAATGCATCAATAATTGGGTACCTTCACTGGAGGATGGCCAATGGCATGTGGAAAACCTTTGTTAGCTGGGAAGGCACATGGCTGGCATCTGCTCCAGAGTTCTGGTTTCAAAATGGCTTTCTCCGAGGTTGTTCCTCTCTAGGCTTCAGCTTCTCTCCAAAATGTCACTCTCAGTTGTTCTTAGGGTGTTTGTCCTCTTTTAGCTTCTCTGGAGCAAAAGTCTGCTTTCAAAGGCCATCTCCAAAGTGTCTCTATAAGTTTCAGCTCCTCTCTCAGCTTACGTGCATTCTTCAAAGTGTCCCTCTTGGCTGTAACAAGCTTGCTCCTTCTGTGTGAGCTTATATAGTGCTCCAGTAAACTAATCAAGGCCCATGCTGAGTGGATGGGGCCACACCTCCATGGAAATTATCCAATGAAAGATCTTGCCCTCAATTGAGTGATCACATCTCCACAGAAACATCCAATCAAAATTCTCCAACCTGATCAACAGCAATATGTTTCCTGCCCACACAAGACTTCATCAGGGATAATGGTGTTTTGGGGGACATAATACATCCAAACCAGCACACCTAGCATGACTCAGATTTTTTTTTTTTTTTGGTTCATAAGCATCTTGATTATTTTATTCTAGATGTCATTTTCACTCTTTTACCTAGGGTTTTCTTGTTGGGTGGCTTTGTTTTTTATCTCTTCTTTTGGGTTCAGTTCAACTTATTCTAGACTTCCAGCATAGTTTATGTTTAATTGATCTGAAAATTTTCAGCTCTTTTTTTTTCTGGTTCTTGCACTGCCTATATAGAACTTACCTTTTTTTGATGAGCATCTGCCCAGTTATGATTGACCCCATCAGATTTTCCCAGAGCAGTCAGACCCAGGTCTCAGGAGGGAGGTGTAGTTAGTATCAAGTTTCCCTGATGGTGAGACCCAGCAGGTTGCCAGTTTTACCTGTGAAGCCTCTCATTTCTCTGCTTTACCTATCATGGCCAGCAAGTGGTGCTTGTCAGCCTGAAGCTCCCCACAAACATAAAGAGTTTCTGGGCATTTAATTCTCAGCAGATCCTGACCCTGAAATGGACATGTTTGAGGCAGAGGCTGTGGCAAAGGAATAGCATGAACTGTTTTTGTTTTCCAGCTGCTGGGGTCAGAATTCTCTGTAGAGGGTAGTAAATTGAGCTGAGCCCTGCCCCTCCTTTCCTTGGGGAAGATATACCTTTTGGGGAATTATCTCCTCTGCTTGACTCCTTACTTTATCTCTCAGACCAACCCTATCTCCAGCATTGCCTGGGTCGACACTGACAATTGTAATGCCTAAGGCTTTCTCTAATGAGCTACTTAGAATAGTTTAATAAAAAGATAAAAAAGAAATCCACTTCTCAGAGCCAGTCCCCATAACCGAAGTTTTGCCAGTTAAGATCCAGAGTTGGTACCTGGATCTATGTGCACCTTTTCTTGGGGCACAGCCCTTTTACAGTATTCTGAACTCAGCTGGGTTAAGAAGCCTCTGCTTTTATTAAGTAATTTATTTTAATTTCTGTCAGCCCTGTCACCTCTCTGCTGGGAGAGAGCTCAGTTTTTCTTTCCTGCTTAGTTGGGCTTTGTCTGTGCTCATAGTTTGTATACAGTAGCCCAAATTTGTTAATTAAAATCCCAGTTGGTGCTTGGTTGTGCTAACTTCCCTTGCTCCTTGTAGAGGCTGCTTCTTTTTTGCATAAGGGAAGTGACTAGCAACCAGCCTGCTGTGCTTGTGGGGGAGGAGTGCCAGCCGTCAGTTTGGGGCCTCTACTTACAGCACTATGCTGTGATCTCAGCCCTTCCTCCCATTCCAGACTGGTGAGTAAAATGTGTGTCCAGTCATGGATGACCCAAAACAGTTGTTCCAGATATTTTCTGGCTATTTAATAGTTGCTCTAGGGATTAACTAAATTACACACACCCCTATGTACACACACCCCTATGTCACAATTGTACCCCACAGCCTCCTCCCAGGTTTTTGAACCATTTGTATTTCCTCTTCAGAAAAGTGTCTATGTCTTTTGCCCATTTTTTAATTGGGTTGTTTGTATTTTTGTTGTTGAGTTGTAGGTTCCCTTTATATATTATGGCTATTAAATCCTTATCTGATTTGTGGTTTCCAAATATTTTCTGCCATTGTGTGGGCTGCCTTTTTACTTTTCTGACTAAATCCTTTGATGCACAAAAGTTTTCAATTTTGAGGAGAGCTCATTTAACTATTTCATCTTTAATTGCTCAAGCTTTGGGTTTAAGTTCCAGGAAACTATCTCCTATCACAAGATATTTAAGATATTTCCCTATGTTTTCTCCTAAAAGTTTTAAAGTCTTAGATTTAATATTTAGGTTTTTTATATATTTTGAGTTAATTTTGTATAAAGTGTGAACTAGGGGTCCTCTTTCATTCTTCTGGATATGGTTATCCAGTTCTCAATGCACCATTTTTTGAAAAGGCTGCTCTGTCCCAGTTGAGTCAACTTTACCACCTTATCAAAGTACAATTGTCTATATATGAGAAGGTCTATTTCTGAAGATCTGATTAAATTGCATTGATCAGTATACCTATCTTTTTGCCAGTACCACCATAGCTTTGTAGTATGCTTTAGTCAGGCAGTGTGAGATCTCCCACATCATTTTTATTTCTTGAGATAATTTTAGCTGTTCAGGGAACCATACCCTTCTAAAATCTTTGACTACTGTTTTTATTTCTGCAAAGTAAATTGTTGGGCTTCTATTTGGTATTGCATTGAATCTATAAATCAATTTATGTAGAATTGATATCTTAACTGTATTTACTACACCAATCCATGAATACAGTATATCCTTCCAATTATTTAGGTCTTCCTTTATATCTTTTAGCAGTTTTTATATTTTTCTTTGTACAGTTCCTTTGTGTCCTTGGTTAAGTTTATTCCTAAATATTTGATTCTTTTGGTTTCTATTATAAATGGGATTTTGTTCTTGATTTCCTCCTCAGATTGTCCCTTACATGTGTATAGAAACCCTACCAATATTTGTGTGATCTTATATCCCGCTAATTTGATGTACTCATTTATTAGCTGTAGTAGCTTTCATGTAGATTTTTCAGGATTCTCTACATGTTGTGTCATGTCATCTGCAAACAGTGAAAGTTTTACATCCTCCTTTCCAGTTTGGATGCCTTTTATTTCTTTTTCTTGCCTAATTGCCCTATCTGGAACTTCCAGCACAATGTTGAATAATAATGAGGACAGTGTGCATACTTATCTTATTCTTGATCTTACATGGAGAGCTTTCAGACTTACCCAATTGAGTTTGATGTTAGCTGTGGGTTTTTCATGTATTTCTTGTATCATGTTCATGAAGTTTCCTTCTATTCATGTCCTTTGAAATGCTTTTACCATGAAAGGCTGTTGAATTTTGTCAAATCACTTTCAACATCAACTGAGATGATCTTGTGGTTTTCTTTTTCCCTTTGAGTTATTGCTGTTTTTTTAAATTATTATTACTTTCACAGATTTTCTTGTGAAGAACCAGCATTGCATATCTGCAATAAAATCCTATTTGTCTTGGTGTATAATGCTTTTAATGTGTTGATGAATTCAATCTGCAAATAGTTTTTGAGGATTTTTGCATATATTCATTAAAGGAATTGTTCTGTAATTTCCTTTCTTGTAGTATCTTTGTCTTTGGTACTAGGGTGATCTTGGCTTCATAGAATGAGTTAGACAGCTTTCCCTTCTTTTCAATTTTTTTTGTTTTGTTTTGTTTTGTACAGGTTGAGCAGGATTCACACTAATTCTTTCTTGCATACTTGGTAGAATTCACATGTGAAGCCAATTCATTCTAGACTTTTCTTTTTCAGTGTTATTTTGATGACTGATTCAATCTCTTAACTTGTGGTTGGTTTGTTGAGGTCTTCTATTTTTTCTGAAGTAAACATTGGTTGTTCATTCTTTTTGTAATGTTTTCTATCTCATCTGAGTTTTCTTTTTTTGTTAATATATAGTTGCTCATAGAATACTATTCACTATTTATCTCCTTTATCTCTTCATGCTCACTTGTTTTGTCTCCCCTCCCATTTCTTATTTTCTTTAATTTCATCCTCTGTCTTTTTTTCTTTGTAGCCTAGATAAGGGTTTATAAATTTTATTGATTTTCTCAAAGAACCAACTTCTGGTTTTGATGATTCTCTCTATTGTTTTCATGTTCTCAATTTCATTTATTTCTACTCTAATATTTGTTATGTCTTTCCTTCTGTTTGTTTTGGGATTAGTTTGCTGTTTTTTCTCTATTTGCTCCAGAAAATGACCAGTTAAGTCCTCTATTTTAGCTCTTTCTTCTTTGTTAATATAGGTGGTTAAGGCAATAAATTTTCCTCTCAGCACTGCCTTTGCTTCATCCCATAATTTTGATGCATTTTGTTCTCATTTTCCTTTGCCTCAAGATATTTACTGATTACTCTTGTAATTTCTTCTTTGATCCACTGGTTATTTAAGAATGTACTGTTTAACCTCCATATTTTTGTGGCTTTTCCAGTCTTCCACCTGTTATTGATTTTCAACTTCATTCTATTTTGATTCAAGAAAGTGTTTTTTTATAATTTTGATCTTTTTAAATTTATTAAGCTTTGCTTTGTGAATGAACATGTGGTCTATCCTTCAGAATGAATCATGAGTACTTGAGAAAAATGTGTATCCTGCTCTTGTGGGGTGCAATGTTCTGTAAAATGTCTGTTAAGTATAGTTCATTTAGCATAATGTTCAAATTCCTTGATTCCTTATTGATCCTCTGTCTAGATGTTCTATCCATTGATGACAGTGGTTTATTAAATTCTCCAACTACTACTGTAGATTGTCTAATCTCCCCTTAGTGTTGTCAGTGTTTGCTTTATGTATTTTGGGGAACTTTGGCTTGGTGCATAAATATTTATGTCTGTTTTTCTTCTTGGTGAATTTTCCCTTTTATTAACATAAATTATCCTTCTTTTTCTCACTTAATTGCTTTACATTTGAAGTCCAATGTGTCTGATATTAGTTATCTATGCCCCCTCTTTTCTGGTTCTTGTGTGTGTGAAATATCTTTTTCCAGCCTTTCACTTTCAACCTATATTTGTCCTTGACCCTAGTGTGTCTCTTTCATACAGCACATAGATGGGTACTGCTTTCCATCCATTCTGGCAGTCTACATCTTTTGATTGGGGAATTAAATCTATTAGCATTTAATGTCATTACTGTAAAGGCAGTATTTGTCTTTTGGATTTTGTATGTCATATTTATTTTCTCTCTCTCTTTTTTTCAACCTTTACTTAGTCTTCATTTCTACACTCTTCCCCAAACTTCTCTCTCCTTTCTTTTCATTTCTGCCTGCAGAATTCCCTTTAGAAATTCTGTAGAGACAGTCTTGTTAAAAAACTCTCTCAGTGTCTGTTTGTCTAAAAATATTAAAAACTCTTCCTTATTTGTGAAGGATATTTTGGCTGGATATAGAATTATTGGTTGGCAGATTTTCTCTTTCAATATCTTAAATATGTCATACTACTGCCTTCTTGCCTCCACAATTTCTGCTTAGAAATTCACACATAGTCTTATTGAGCTTCCCTTGTATGTGATGGGTCACTTTTCTCTTGCTACTTTCAGAATTCTCTCTTTGTCTTTGACATTGACAATATGATTAGTAATTGTTTTGGAGTAGTTTTTTTCATATCTATTCTATTTTGTTTATGCTCCACTTCTTGGTTCTGTAATTAACTATTTTTCTTAACATAAAATATCATGATTGTTTTGCCTTCTTTTTTCAATTTACTAGCTTTCTGCACAATGATTATTTCTAATTAACTTCATATATTTAATTTCAAATTTCTTTTACAGTGCTTATGTCCCAGTGTTCACACTTTTGAATTTTTGTGTTTATTTACCTCTCCATTTTCCATAATACCTAACTCCTCTTAAAGGACATGGGAATAAGATATTGTGTAAACCATTGCAAATATGAAAACTATTGTATTTTATTAGTAGTTATTAGTGTTTATATTAGTGTCCTAGTGCTGCCGTAATAAATTATGACAAGTATGGTGGATTAAAACAACAGAAATTTATTCTTTCATAGTTTTGGTGGCCAGAAGTCTGCACTCAATGTGTGGCCAGTGCCACACTCCTTCCAGGGACTCTAGGGATGATTTTGTTCCTCATCTCTTCCAGTTTATGGTGGTTGCTGGAATTCCTTGATTTGAAGCCACATAACTTAATCTCTTCTTCCATTTTCACCTCATTTTACTTCTTTTTGACTCTCTCAAAACTACTTTGCCTCTCTCTTATAAGGGTCATGTGATTACATTTAGGGCCCACCTAGATGATCTGGAATAATCTGTTCCTCTCAAGATCCTTAACTTAATCACATCTTTTGCCATATAAGTTAACATTCATGAGTTTCAGGGATTTGGATATCTTTGGGAAGGGAGGGAATATTTTGGTCTACTGTGGTCTATATTTCTGGGCCAATTTTAATCCTTATCTCTTCCAGAATGAGTTTTAATTGTACTTTTGCCTATTCTTATGTTAGTCTGCTCACATATATATGTATATGTATATATGTATATATATTTTTTTTCAATAAAGATGCAGGCAGATCTCCGGTAGCTTTTTGGTATTAAGCAATAGGAGCAGGATGGGAATAAAGAAACCCACAGATAACCATCAAATTCAATTTCACCATAGTGATGCTTTATACTTCTTCCCCATTAGACATTGAAAAGGAAGCCCTTTTCTTGAGATTTCCCATTTCTCTTTTCTATAACCTCTTTTCCTGTGATCAGAAAGAAATGGATCAAAGGAATTTTAAGTGGAAATCAAAGGGCCTAGATGGTTCATAACCTGGATAATAAATACCTCTTAGGGAAAATGTCAGAATCTTGTATAATTGGGGAAAGATGGGAAAATATTCTTCCCATTTTGCTGGTGAGTGTCTTCAAGCACAATATTTCTGTAGTTATGCAACAAGAGGGAGGACATCATTGCTACTCTGGAAAATTGTGCTGTGGATGAACCCCACTCTGAAGATTGTAAGGACACACATTTGTCTTCCCAGGTTTAAGTCAGGAATGGTGGTCCTGGGTCTAAGTGAGTCTTTCCAGCCTCAGCTACAAGTGTGGCCTTGATATCAGTCATCTAAAATGGCACAACCATTGTTTTCTGGACTCTTATCACTTTCATGATCCCTGGCTTCAAGGACTCTCTTGCTTTTTTTCCTTTCCCAGGGGGAATTTCAGGGTTCAGGAAAGTCCCTGTATCCTGCTTGCTTCTTCCAGGACATTTTGCTTGCAAATCCCCATTTTCCTTTTCTCACCTCTACAAAATTTTCTAAATTCTCCAATGGGTTTAGGCTTTGTGAAACAAAACCTGTAAATTGTTGTAGGCTACATTTTCTTTGGGCCCTGCCACAGACCTGTACCCAAGAAACAAAATACAGAGTCAACCACTTATTTGAAAGAAAAAGAGGAAGGGAAAATTACTTGACTCAAAGCTCAAAATATAATTTTTAATTACATATGTATTTGTAGGTACTCTAATCACAAATAATCATAGTAACAGAAAAAGACTCAGGATACTTGAAGCAGCTGCAGATATCTATAGATGGATGGGATTGAAGTGTCCCTCAAGTACCACTTACACAAGCAGTTGCCCTGACTGAATATGAAACTACCTCTGAGTGCAATATCCTGGAATGTTTGTTTTGCTGCCTAATATTTCCTGCCATTTCCAAAAAGGTTGATCTCTTTCTCTTCTTCAGTTCCTCTCATTCCTCTTGGCTTTGGTTTTTTTGTTGCTTTTTTTAATTTTTATTGAGATTGTTCACATCCATACAGTTATCCAAATATCCAAAGGGTACGATCAATTGCCCATGATTCCATCATAGAGCTGTGCATCACTACAGTTAATATATTTTTTTCAATTTTTAGAACATTTCCATTACTCCAGAAAAGAAATAAAGACAAAAAAAGGAAACTCAAGATCTCCCATACCCCTAAATACCCCCCTCCATTATTGCTTCATAGTTTTTGTATAGTGCATTTGTTACTGTTGATGAAAGAATGTTAAAATACCACTAACTGTAGTATATAGTTTGCAATAGGTATATAATTTTTCCTATATGTCTCTATTATTAACTTCTAGTTAGAGTGTTATACATTTTCTAGTTCATGAGACAGATGTCTAATATTTGTACAGTTAATCAATGACATTGACCACTAAAAGATTCATTGTTTTATACTTTCCCAGCTTTTAACTTCCAACTTTCCTTCTGGTGACATATGTGATTCTGACTGTACACTTTCCACCACCTTCACACACCATTCAGCACTGTTAATTATTCTCACAATGTGCTACCATCACCTCTGCACATTTCCAAATGTTTAAGCTTACCCTAGTTGAACATTCTGCTCATAATAAGCAACTAATCCCCATTCTTTAGCCTCATTCTATAACCTGGTAACTTATATTTTATGTCTTGAGTTTACATATTATAAGTAGTTCATATCAGTGAGACCCTGCAATATTTGTCCTTATGTGTCTGTCTTTTTTCACTCAATGTAGTGCCCTCAAGGTTTCTTCATTAACCCATTTTTCAAGATGGTTTTGTTCACAAACTATACATTCCATCGAAAGAAAACAAGCACTGGTTCCCTGTATAGTCACATATTTGTGTATTCACCTCCATCACCATTTTCTATATAAGGGCATCTCCATTTCTTCCACAAAGTAGGAGGAAGAGTCAAAGAAGGTAGAGAGACAACAGAGAAAGAAAAAAGAAAGAGAAGAAAAAGTGACAGCTAGAAAGCAACAAAAGGAAAGATAGCATTAAACTAAAGTAGAATAAAGAGTCAGGCAACATCACCAGTCCCATTCCCTTCCCCTATGTCCCCCCCAATATGCATTTAGCTTTGGTATATCGCCACTGTTACACTATAGGAAGCACAATACAATGTTTCTGTTAATCACAGTCTCTAGTTTGCATTGACTGTATCTTCCCCTCAATCCCACCCTATTTTCCACACCTTACAATGTTCACATTCATTTGTTCTACCTCATGTAAAAACATATTTGTACTTTTTATTACAATTGTTGAGCACCCTAGGCTTCACTGAGTTATGCAGTGCCAGTCTATATTTTACATCTTTCCTTCTGGTGTCCCAAATGATCCTAACCTTCCTCTTTCAACCATATTCACAGTCATCCTTGTTCAGTGTACTTGCATTCCTGTGCTAGCATCACCAAAAACTGTGCTCCTAACCTCTCAGTCCTGTCTTCCTATCTCTCTATAGTGCTCCCTTTACTATTTCCTGTAGCACAGGCATCTTGTTCACAAACTCCTTCACTGTTAGTTTGTCAGAGAATATTTTAAACTCTCCCTCATATTTGAAGGACAGTTTTGCCGGATATAGGATTCATGGTTCATGGTTTTTCTCTTTCAGTATCTTAAATATATCTCCCGACTTCCTTCTTGCCTCCGTGGTTTCTACTGAGAAATCTGCATGTAGTCATTTCAAGCTCCCCTTGTATGTGATGGATTGCTTTTCTCTTGCTGCTTTCAGGATTCTTTCTTTATGTTTGATGCTTGATAATCTGATTATTAAGTGCCTTGGCATAGGCTTATTCAGATCTATCCTGTTTGGGGTATGCTGCACTTCTTGGGTCCATAATTTCACATCTTTTATAAGAAATGGGAAGTTTTCATCAATTATTTCCTCTATTACTTCCTCTGCCCATTTTCCCTTCTCTTCTCCTTCTGGGACACCAAAGACACATACTTTCCTGCATTTCATGTTGTCCTTCAATTCCCAGAGACATTGCTCATATTTTTCCATTCTTTTCTCTTCTGTTCTTTTGTGTGTAGGCTTTCAGGAGCTTTGTTCTCCAGTTCCTGAGTGTTTTCTTTTGCCTCTTGAGATCTGCTTCTGTATGTTTCTGTTGTGTCTTTCATCTCTTGTGTCATGCCTTTCATTTCCATAGATTCTGCCAGTTGCTTTTTCAAACTTTCAATTTCTACCTTATGTATGCCCAGTGTTTTCATTATATGCTTTATCTCTGTTGCCACTTCTTCCTTAAACTTTTTGAATTCATGTAGGTTTAGTTGTTTAAATTCCTGTATCTTAGTTGAAGTGTAAGATTGTTCCTTTAACTGTGCCATAACTTCATTTTTCTTAGTGTAGGTTGTAAATTTTCTGTTGTCTGGGCACCTGGTTTCCTTGGATACACCAATCATGATTTCCCTGACCAGAATGGGCTCAGGTCTTGGAAAGAGGCAATAGCGTCTGGTTTCTCTGAGGGTTTTGTAGATGCTTGATACACACTGTGAGGCCTCAAGTTACTGTGCTTTTCTGCCCAGTAGATGGCAACTGTCAGCCTGTAGCTCCCCACTAGTGTAAGGATGTGTGGCCCATGGTTGTTTTTCCCCAGGCTCTGGGGTCTTGATCTGAATGGAAGGTGATTAGTAGAGCTTGGTACCACCTTCTTCCTCTTAGGGAAGATACATCCCCTAGGGACAGGTCATTTACATTTCAGTAGTCTCTCCCCCTGTGTGCTATCTGCACCCTTTTCTGGATCAGGGTGCTGGGAACTGAAAATGGCTGATGCTTTCTCCACTGAGCCAAAAAAGTGACAGAAAACCCCCTTCAGGGCCAGTCCATGGCCACCCTCAGGCTCTCCAAGGTTAGTTATTATCAAAAGCCTCTGCCTGATGGGGATTCATAGCTTGTATTAAGCAGACTACATTTGTTAATTAAAACCCCAGTTGGAGCTCAGCTGAGCTATATTTACTTGCTCAGAGAGTGCTGCTCTCTAGCACCATGAGGCTTTGCAGTTTGGGCCATGGGGGGAAGGGACTCCCAGCTTGGATCTGCAGTTTTTACTCACAGATTTCATGCTGTGATCTCAGGCATTCCTCCCAATTCAGGTTGGTGTATGATGAGTGGACTGTCACATTTGTCCCCCACAGTTATTCCAGATTATTTACTAGTTGTTCCTGGTTGTTTATTAGTTGTTTTAGGGGGACAAACTAGCTTCCACTCCTTTCTATGCTGCCATCTTCTTCTGGCATATATATGTATGTGTATATATATATAAATACATATATATCTTTTTGTATTTTATTAGTTGTCTTTTTATCTCAAACTGTCTTCACCTTGTAATAGTAATTTTTTATAGTATAGAAAAATGTATTCTTTCATAATTTGAATCTGAAGCTGGTATTTTTCTAAATTTTTCTTCTGTTCCCCTTAGTAAATATTTCTCAGAGATATAATAGTTTTCTTAAACTTTTCTTTGGCTACTGTATCTTTTCATCAGCCTCATATATTTATCTTTTATAAATTTTGTCAAAGAAAAGAGTATATGCCTTGACTTTAACCCTCCCCAATGTTTATTCCAACATTGATGAAAGCTTCTCACATCTAAAGTCAGGGGGGTGGGGTACAATGTAATGTGTCAGATCCATTTCTACAAAATTATGGATTGTGTACTCTCTTTCTTTCAGCTTTTTGTACATCTTGTTTCTACTTAGAATACCAAACCTTTGTTTCTCCTAGATAACTCCTGTTCTAGTTTGCTAATGCTGCTTCTGGAATGCAAAATACCAGTAATGGATCAGCTTTTATTATTTGGTTACAAAGTTACAGTCATAAGGCTGTAAAGTGTCCAAGATAATGCATCAACAATCGGGTACCTTCACTGAAGGATGGCCGATGGCTTCCGAAAAACCTCTGTTAGCTGGGAAGACACTTGGCTGGCATCTGCTCCGGAGTTCTGGTTTCAAAATGGCTTTCTCCCAGGACATTCCTCTCTAGGCTGCAGCTTCTCTCCAAAATGTCATTCTCAGTTGCTCTTGGGGCTTTTGTCCTCCCTTAGCTTCTCTGGAGCAAAAGTCTGCTTTCAAAGGCCATCTCCAAAATGTCTCTGTAAACTTAAGTTCCTCTCTTGGCTCCTGTTCATTCTTCAAAGTGTCTCTCTTTGTGTAGCAAGCTTGCTCCTTATTTCTGAGCTAATATACTGCTCTGATAAACTAATCAAGGCCCACACTGAATTGGAAGTGCCACAACTCCACGGAAATTATATCATCAGAGTTATCACCTATAGTTGGATGGGACGCATCTCCATGTAAACACTCAAAAAATTATAGTCTAATCAACACTAATATATCTGTCTACACAAGATTGCAGAAAAGATAATGGCATTTTGTGGGACATAATTCATTCAAACTGGCACAACTCCTATTCATTCGACACATCTCAGCTTAAATGGCATTTCCTTAGAAGTTCTGAAACCAGAATGCCTTGTTCTTACCCAATCACAGTATGTATCATACTGCATTATAATTGTTGGCCTCTTCCACTAGACAGCAAGCAACTTTAGGGAACAGAAAAGACTTGTTTATATTGTATTCTCAAAACCTATCACAGTACCTTTCACCAGTAAGTGGCCAATAAGGATTTGTTGATTTGTGACATTTGAATATGTCACCTCCAGAAGTTCTTCCCTGAACCAAAAAGGTTTAGATTGTTACCCCTACTCTGGGTCCATATAAACCCCTGTACTTACCTTTATCATAACACATATCACAGCATATTGTGATTTTGTAATAACAATAATTAATATTTTTGGATATTTACTACATTATGGACATTGTGGTATACAATTTACCTGCATTACTGCCTTTAATTTCACCCCCATGACAATCCTGTGAGTTCATACTATTATTATTATTCCCATTTTAAGATGAAGAATTGGGCATAAGGAGGTTAAGCAAACTTCTCATAGTCATATAGTTAGCAAATAGAGGAACTTGGTAATTTGAATTTGGAGGTTATTCCTTTAACCATTATGCTACCCATTTCCCATGTTCCTTTCTGTCTTTTTCACCAGACTCTCATAAAATTCTTAAGGGCAGGTATTGAATCTTCTCCTCATTTCCTAGCATGGTATATATATGGTATAGTGGCTACAAAGTTAATGTTTTCTGTATGAAGTGAAGTTCAGATAACTGCTCCATATGAGACCCAATATATTGTTATTTTTATTATTTCAGATAATGAAATATGACATATCTTCTACATTATTTTCACACAGAATTTTAAAAATTCATATGTATAGAGAAGTATAATTAAAAATGTCTCAGATATTGAACATGTATATTCCCATCTAGTATACAAAGAGTATTTACTTCAACATATATTTTGCTAGAAATAACTAAGAAAGTTGGCCAAATTTGTGCAATAATGCACAATTATTTGAATCCCCCTAAACTATTTCAGTTGGGTGATACATCTCTTGGAATTGTATTTTCCTGGTGTTGGATATGTTTTTGCCTTTTTCATGAATTTCCAAGAATTCTCCTAACAGCTCTAAATATTAAAGGGCTGGCATTCAGATAACCCATACTTTCATCATCAAAGATAAAGCTGTTGTAATGTAGTTGCTACTTGATCTTTTAATCTATTCCACAGGACATCATTAGCATACTGAATGCCTTCCCTATGCCCACTTCCGTTTACTATCCCCATGAAAAATAAGCACTATCAGGACATCTAATGCCATAAAATAGTTTTGTTAAGCTGTTTTTGAATGTTATGAGAATGTACTCTTACAGTAAGTACTCTATGTCTAGCACAGTTCACTTGATATTGTTTGTTAGATTCATCCTTACCATTGCACATAAGAGCAATTTTTTTTTCATTTTAATTTCTGTATAGTTATACAGTATATGGACACAGTATTTTTCCATTTTACCATTGATGAATATTGACATTGTTTACAGTTAGGGGCTATTATGTACAAAGGTGCTAAGGACATTCTTAATCTTAAACATGTACTTTGGTTTATATACACACTCATTTTTCTTGGATATGTACCTAGAGGTGGAATTGTTGAGTTATATGATTGGCATATGCAAAATTTAAAAATATATCAAAATTTTTCTCCAAAGTGCTTGTACCAATTTAAACTAACACCAGCAGTGTATGAAAGTTCCAATTACCCATATCTTCTTCAGCACATAGTATTGTCAGACTTTTAAAATTATTCATTCTAGTTAATGTGTAGTGGTACTTCATTGTGGCTTTAATTTGCATTATCCTGATTGATATTTTATAGGTGTATTGGCCATTTGGACATCCATTTGTTGAGAAGATCTTATTCAAGTCTTTTTTTTTTAATTTAAATTTCTTATATCAAAATAATTTCAAACTTATGAGACAGTAACAAAAGGAATACAAACCCCAGCACAGAGAAGTCTAATATACCACCACCCATCCAAACACCAAGATCCAACAATTTTAATATGTTGCCACATTTCCGTATCATTCTATCTATCCATCTATCTATGATACATCTATCTATCACCTGTCTATCAATCTTCTGAACATCTGAAGAAAGTTGGTATACAGCATGCTCCTTGAACACTTAATAAATCCATGTTCATCTCCTAAAATAAGGATATTAAATTATGTAGCAACCTTAAGGACAGTTAAGAAGTTTAAGAAAGTTAATATTGGTATAGACCTTACAACTTATATTCCAATTTTGTCATTCTTTTCCAATAATGTACCTATGAGCCTTTTCTCTTCTATTATTAGATCCTGTCCTGGATCACAAATTGCATTTAATTGTCATTATCTCTTTAGTTCTTTCTTTTTTATTTATTGAAACATAGATACAATATAAACTTTCCCATATCAACCACTCCCAAGCATACCATTCAGGGGGATTAATCACATTCACAATGTGGCAGTACCAAAGCATCACCTATTACTAAAATTTTCTCATCACCACAAACAGAAATCCTACACCCCTTATGCATTAACTCCCCAGTCCCTTAATCTCTTACGCTTGTTAACCTGTACCATTACTTTCTGTTTTAATGATACTGTATAATATTGAATATTTTTTGTGGTTACCACGGAGCTGAAATTTGATATCCTAATTCTATAACAGTTGATTTTGACTTGATACCAACTTAATTTCAATATCAAAAACAAGCTATGTTCCTATAGCCCCTCTACCCTCTAAATTTGTGCAGTTCTTGTCAAAAATTATATATTTATATATTATTAATCACAAAACACTGGTATTTCATTTTATGCATTTTTCTTTTAGATACTGTATGAAGTAAAAATGAAGTTACAAACCAAAACTACAATATTACTGTCATTTATATATACCCATATTATTCATGTGGCTTTAATCTATTTTCTAGTGTCTTTTCCCTTCAACCTGAATAACACGCTGTATCATTTCTTGTAGGGGCAATCTAGCAGTGATAAATTCCTTCAGGTTTTGTTTATATTGGAATGTCTGACATTCTCCCTCATTTCTGAAATACATTTTTCCCAGAATTAGAATTCTTGGTTGGCAATTTCTTTCTCTTAGCACTTTAAATATGTCATCCCACTGCCTTCTTGTCTCCATTCTTTCTAATGAGAAAATCCACACTTAATCTTATTGAGGCTCCCTTATATGTGAAATGTTGATCTTCCCTTGGGGCTTTCAGATTTCTCTCTTTCTCTTTGGTATTTGACAGACTGACTAGAAAGTGGTGTGGTTGGGGTCTATTTGGGTTTATCCGGTGTGATAATTTGAAGTTTTATGTGCCCCAGAAAATGTTCTTTTATTCCATTTCTGTGGGTGTAGACCTTTTGTGGGTGGAACACTTTGATTAATTTATTTCAGTTGGGATGTGACCCACCCCATTCAAGGTAGGTCTTAATCCTCCAACTGGATTTCTTTATAAGAAGATACAACACATATAGATGCTAAGAGATGAAATTAAGAGATACTTACAGAAAAAGCCTGAAAGAAACAAAGAGAAAGGCACTGAAGCTAGAAGCAGGAAGCAATGAAACCCAGGAGAGAAGCAATAGCACACATTGCCATGTGCCTGGAGATCTGACAGAGGTGCCCAAGTTGGCTGGAAACTGGTCTTCAGAAAAGACCATCCTGTTAATGCCATATTGTGGACATTTTCACAGTCTTATAATTGCAAAGTTTTAAGCTAATAAATCCCAATTGTTAAAAATTCAGTTCAGACTTCTTGAAAGATAATGGATTAGATGAGCCAGAGCAAACTTCTCTGTAAATAAAACTAGATGAAGGGCAAAAAGTGTCCCAGAACAGCAATTCCAGGGAGCAACTGGCCAGTCAGGGACTTCTATAACACATAATGGGGACTTGGATGGAGGGGCAGAGAGACAGTTCCTGAAAGGATGGAGTATGTTTGGCCAGGACCATCAACAGGGACTGGTGGCTGAAGTAAGTCACCAAACACAGGAGAGAGCAGTATTCTGTGCCCCATGCACCCATCTCAGCAGTTGGCTGGACAGATAACATTTCACAGGTCTCTGGCCAGGGAACTCAGGATTCAGTGGACTTATGGTGACAGTATTTGCCCCTGCTCCACAGAAGCCCATGGTGTGCAGAGCCAAAAGACAGTGAGAGGCAGGGACTCTTCACAGAAGTAACAGGAGTCCCTCCCCAATCCCAGAGGCTCACATGCACACAGCAAAAAGGAATTGCAGTGAATTTGAACTGAAAGGAAAGACATGGAACCCCACAGCACCCAAGTGGCCCAACTGGAGCCCTGGGAACCACCAGAACCACTGTGCCCTGGAGCAGACTCACTGCCAAACTGCACGGTGCTCCCCTGCCACCCACAGGGCTGGTAGTACATAGTGCATGTGGGGAACAGGTGTGCTAATTGGGTTTCAAACCAGTTTGGACCATGCCCAGCACATAGGTAAAGTAAGGGGAGAGCTGGTATGAGGGAGAGGGAGAGACGTGGCTTAACAGCACTATCTGCTGGGAAGACAGGGAAAGTGCAATCCAGCAAAGCTGTGTCATTCATATATATGAATATGTATGTATATATATATATAAATTCAAATAATCTTGCATTTCCTAAAATATCCTTACCAAGGTAAGCCAATGCCCAAAGGCCAACAGATAATTATAAGGCACATGAAAAAGCAAGAAGATATGGACAAGCCAAATGACCAACAAAAAAAAGTAGGAGAAGACAAAGAACTTGGAGCAATTAATCAAAGATGTATGTGCAAATCTCCAAAACAACTGCAATGAGTTGGCTAAGGGCATAAAGGACATTAAGAAAACTCCAGAAGAGCATAAAGAAAAATTTCAAGAGTAAATTAAAAGCAGATCTTATAGAAATAAACAATACTGTTGATCAAATTAAAACTATACTAGAGACACGTAAGAGCAGATTTGAAGAGGCAGAAGAAAGAATAGGTGAACTAGAAAATAAGGCAATTGAATGTGAAGGCACAAAAGAACAAATGGTGAAAACATTTAAAAAATGAAATGGATACAAGGGAAATGATGGAATACATGAAGCAAATAATTATAAGAATCATTGGTGTCCCAGAAGAAGAAGAGAGGACTAAAAGGCTAGGAAGAGTATTTGAAGACATTCTTGGGAAAAACTTCCTAAACCTTCTAAATGACCTGAATGTGCAAAGCAAACACACACAATGACCTCCAAATAGAATAAATCCAAATAAACCAACTCTGAGGCATATACTAATCAGATTGTCAAATGCTGAAGAGAAGGAGAAAGTCCTGAAGCAGCAAGATAGAATCAATTCACCACATACAATGGAAGCCATATAAGACTAAGTACTGACTACTCAGTGTGCACCATGGAGGTGAGAAGGCAGTGCTATAACATATTCAAGATTCTGAAAGGGAAAAATTGACAGATTGACAGCCAATAATTCTTTAACCAACAAAGCTTTCCTTCAAAATTGAGGGATAGCTTAAAATTTTCACAGACAAACAAATACTGAGAGAATTTGTTAACAAAAGACCTGCCCTGCTAGAAATATTATGGGGAGCTCTACCAGTTGAGGAAAAAAGGAAAGGAGAGAGAGGTCTGGAAAAGGAAACAGAACTGAAGAATAATAGTAAGGGTCACTTAAAGGGAAAAGAGGGTGGTGGTGGAAATGATCTGACAAGTTAAAACCAAAGGATAAGATGATTGATTCAAAGGAGAGAACCTAAGATGGCAGTTGGATGAGACAGGGCAAGGGAACATCTCCATGAGGGATACTGGATGGAAGCCAGAGAGTGACCCAGAGCAGCGGTTCCAGCAATGCACCAGCCAGACAGTGTCTGCTAGATCCACAGGGACCATGCATTTGGAAAAACCGGGAGTCTGCATTCTGAAATGAGTGAGAGAGCTGGCTGAAAGTCTGGCAGCCATGCTGCAGTGTGGGGAAACCATGGGTTGGCATTTGGAGATGGACTAGTTCCTTTAAAAAAACACAGAGTGGCTGCAGTTACAATGGTGAGAACCGCCCAGTGAAGCATGGCAGGAGCAGACTGTGCCAATGTCTCAGTGCCTGGCATGGAGGATAGTCTGCTGCTGATTGTCTCAGGGGCAGGGGGACAGAGGGGAGCCAGAAGAAGAAAGAAACCATGCCCCTTGCAGCTGTGTTCCTGGTAGGCATGGGCACTCCTGCCTGGAGCCTGACCCACAGCGCAGAGCCATGCCAAGAAACCCAGTGTGATGGGGAGTGTTTCCAACAGCACAATGCACATGCCTCAGTATTGGTCATGGATGGTAGCCTTTGGTGCACCCACAGCTGACTGTCCTGGAGCTGGGAGGTTGGAGCTGTGTCAAGGGGGTGAGGTCAACATGCCCCATTCAACCATCTTTGCAGTGGGCTGGGAATGCCCCTGCATGGCCCGGCAGCCCAGGGCTTCCCTTGAAGAATGGTGTACACTTGTGACATGGCACAACCTTCTCTCAGCAGAGGTCCTGGAACAGCATGGCTGAGAGGAGAGACCCATTCAGAAATCCCAGGGACCTTGAACCAATACCAGGGACTTGTGAGTTGGCAGCATGGACAATCTGTGGCAAGACTGAAGTGAAGGCTTGGACTATTGTAGCAGCCTTGAGTCTCTGGGAGGACCTGGAAGGTTTGATTATTAAAGCTCCCCTGTCTCCCTAACCACTCAGACACATGCTCCACATTCAGAGTGGACAGCACCAACAACACACCCAAACTTAGTGCACCAATTGAACCCCATAAGAATCAGATCCCCACACACCACAAAGGCAAAGTTGGGGAGAACTGACTTGAGGGGAATAGGTGAATCGTGGATGCCATCTGCTGGTTAGTTAAAGTGTGCACCACCAAGCTGTATATCTAACAAATTAGAGACCAATATTTTTTATATCCAGAAAGAACCCTATCAGGTAAAGCAAATGCCAAGAGGCCAAAAAACAACAGAAAATCTTAAAGCATATGATAAAATCAGGTGATTTGGAGAACACAAACCCAAGCACCCAAATCAAAAGATCAGAGGAGACACAGTACTTGGTGCAAGTAATCAAAGAACTAAGGACAAACAATGAAAGCATGATACAGGATATAAACGACATGAAAAAGAGCATATCACAGGATATAAAGGACATGAAGAAGACCCTAGAAGACCAGAAAGAAGAAATTGTAAAAGTAAATTAAAAAAAATAGAAGAGCTTATGGAAATAAAAGAAACTGTAGGCCAAATTAAAAAGACTCTGAATACTCATAATACAACATTAGGGGAAGTTGAACAATGACTCAGCCTCCTCAAGGACTACAGAACACAAAATGAGAAAACAAAAGAAAGAATGCGGAAAATTTGTAACAATCAAAATGGATCTCAGGGATATAATAGATAAAATAAAACATCCAAATTTAAAACTTTATTGGTGTCCCAGAAGGGGAAGAGGAGGATAAAGGTCTAGAAAAAGTATTCAAAGAAATTGTTGGGGAAAACTTCCCAAACCTTCTACATGATATAAATACACAAAGCATAAATGCCCAGCTAACTCCAAATAGAATAAATCCAAATAAACCCACTCCAAGACATATTCTGATCAGACTCTCAAATACTGAAGAGAAGGAGCAAGTTCTGAAAGCAGCAAGAGAAAAGCAATTCACCACATACAAAGGAAACAACATAAGACCAAGTAGTGACCACTCAGCAGCCACTATAGAGGTGAGAAGGCAATAGCATGACATATTTAAATTCTGAGAGAAAAAAAATTTCCAACTGAGAATACTTTATCCAGCAAAACTCTCCTTCAAATTTGAGGGTGAGCTTAAATTTTTCACAGACAAAGAAATGCTGAGAGATTTTGCTAATCAAAGACTTACCCTACTCCAGATACTAAAGGGAGCCCTACCAACAGAAAAACAAGAAAGGAAAGAGAGATATAGAGAAATTTAACAGACATATATGGAACATTACATCCCATATCACCAAGACACACATTCTTCTCTAGTGATCATGGATCTTTCCCCAGAATAGACCATATTGTGGGACATAAAACAAGCCTCAATAAATTTTAAAAATAATAGAGTTTATTCAAAACACATTCTTTGACCACAATGGAATACAAATAGAAGTCAATAACCATCAGAGACTTAGAAAATTCACAAACACCTGGATGTTAAAAATGAGCGGGAGATGAAAACATTCCTGCATAATCAAAAGCTGAGGGACTTCATCACCGGTAGATCATTCCTGTAAGAAATGCTAAAGGGAACTGAGCAGACTGAAAGGAAGGGACACTAAACAATTAACTGAAACCACATGAAGAAGTAAAGGTTTCCAATAAAGATCACATGGTAAATATAAATACCAATACTACTGTATTTTTTTATTTGTAACTACACTATTTACTTCCTACAGTATCTAAAATACATAAAGTGTAATGATAAATCAGTGGTTTTGGACTCAATGTGAAATCTGTAGTTTTTGACAAGAACTACATAAAGGTGGGGGAATGGAGGAGTATAGGAGCATAGTTTATGTGTCCTATTGAAGTTAATTTGGTATCAAAGAAAACAAGATTGTTATAGATTTAAGAGCTTAAATTAAGCCCCACGATAAGCACAAAGAAAGTATCAAATAATATGACCATAGAGATGAAAAGTAGATTATGGGTTATGAGAATTGGGGGAAGGGGCAATGGGGGTTTAGAAATGAGCGTAGGGTTTCTGTTTGGGGTGAAGGGAAATTTCTAGTAATGGATGGTGGGAAGATGATAGCATTGCAACATTCTAAATGTGATTAATCCCACTAAGGGAATGCTAGGGAGGGGGTAGAATGGGAATATTTAGGCTGTATGTATGTTCCCACAATTGAAAAAACCAAAAAGACAGTCTAAATAGATAATGACAGTTAAATGCTAAGGATGATCCTGGATGGGATCTGATGATGGAGGAGAGGAGGCTCAAAGGGGCACAGTTGGGGCAAAAGGGAAAAAAAAAGGAATATAGAATGTAAGCTTTGTATCAATGTTGAATTTCTTGAACTTCTTAGCTGTGCTTAATGGGATTGCATAAAAGAATGTTCTTGTTCATGGGAAATGTATATGTGAATTATAGTGTTTGTTCAAGGATGTGTGCAGCTTGCTCTCATATGTTCAGAGGACAGAGCAATAGATGATGGATGATAGGGAGGGAGGGAGGGAAAGAAAGAAATGGTGGTGAGACGGGATGTTAGTTAAGTAGATTGGGGTATTGGAGGAGGGGAGTTGGGGTATGCTGGAGTTCTGTGTATGGGGTTTGTATTGTTTTTGCAACTGTTCCCGTAAATTTGAATTTATTTCAAAATAAAATTAAGAAAATTGCCTTCAGAGTAATAACATTGAATGTGAATGGATTTAACTCCGCAATTAAAATATATTGATTGGCAGAATGGATTAAAACTATGATCCATACATATGCTATTTAAGAGACTCATCTTACACCCAATGACACAAAGAGAATGAAAGTGAAAGTATGGAAAAAAATATTTCATGGAAGCTACAGTCAAAAGAGAGCAGGGGTAGTAATATTAATATCAAACAAAATAGACTTTAAATGCAAAGATATAATAAGAGACAAAGCAGGAGATTACATATTAATAAAAGAGACTGTTCACCAAGAAGAAATAACATGCATAAATGTTTATGCACCCAGTCAAGGTGCTTCAAAGTACGAGACAAATATTGGCAAAAGTGAAGGAAGCAATAGATGTTTCTACAATAATAGTGGGAGATTTCAATACATGACTTTCTTCTATTGACAGAACAACCAAACAGAGGACCAATGGGAAATTGAGAACCTAAAAATGTGACAAACGAATTAAACTTAATACACATATATAGACCATTACACTCTAAAGTACCTTGATATACATTCTTTTCTAGCACTCATGAAATGTTCTCCAGGATAGATCATATGGCGCAACACAAAACAAGCCTCAATAAATTTAAAAAGTTTGAAATTATTCATAGCACATTATCAGACAATAATGGAAAACAACTAGAAGTCAATAACCATCAAAGAACTAAACATTCACAAATATATGGAGGTTAAACCACATATTCCTAAACAATAGATGGGTCAGAGAAGAAATTGCAAGAGAAATCAGTAAATATCTAGAGGTGACTGAAAACAAGAACAGAACAAAACCTATGGGATACAGTGAAGGTGCTGCTGAGGGGGAAATTCATAAGCTATAAATGCATATATTAAAATGCATATATTAATATAAATCCATATATTAATGCATATATTAAAAAGGAAGAATGAACTAAAATAAAAAACCTAACTGAACAAATGAAGAGTATAGAGAAAAATGCATATATTAATATAAATCCATATATTAATGCATATATTAAAAAGGAAGAATGAACTAAAATAAAAAACCTAACTGAACAAATGAAGAGTATAGAGAATGATCAGCAAACTAACCCAAAAGCAAGTATAAGAAAAGATATAACAAGGATTAAACAGAAACAAATGATATGGAGAACAAATAAACAATAGAGAGAATAAATAAAACCAAAAGTAAGTTCTTTCAGATCAACAAGATTGACAAACCCTTAGCTAGACTGATGAAGTCCAACACAGAGAACACCCAAATAAACAAAATCAGAAATGAGAGGGGGGACATTACCATGGATCCCAAAGAAATTTAAAAAAATCATGAGGATACTGTGAACAACTGTAAGCCAACATACTAGACAATTTAGAGGAAATACATAATTTCCTGGAAACACAGGTACAGCCTAGACTGACCCAAGAAGATATGGAAGACCTCAACAAACAAATCACAAGTAAAGAGAATGAATCAGTCATCAAAAATCTTCCTAAAAATTGAAGCCCAGGGCCAGATGGCTTCATAGGGGAATTCTTCCAAACTTTCCAAAAAGAATTGACACCATTCCTGCTAAAACTCTTTCACAAATTTGAAGAAAAAGGAACACAACCTACCCATTTTTTGAATCTAACATCACTCTGCTACCAAAACCAGATTCATATGGGAAAAATCAAATGATCATCTCAGTAGATGCTGAAAAAAGACTTGACAAAATTCAACATCCTTTTTTTTTTTTGATAAAATCACTACAAAAGATAAGACTTAGAGGAAACTTCCTCAGTATCACAAAGGGCTTATATAAAATACACACAGCCAGCATTATGTTCAATGGTGAGAAATTGAAAAGCCTTCCCCCTAAGAATAGGAATGAGACAAGGATGTCCACTGTCACCACTATTATTCAACATTTGGCTAGAAGTTCTAGCCAGAGCAATCCAGCCAAAGAAATAAAAGGCATCCAAATTGGAAAGGAAGAAGTAAAACTGTCATCTGCAAAAGATATGACACAGTATTTGGAAAATCCTGAAAAATTGATGACAAAGCTACTTGAGCTAATAAACCAATTCAGCAAAGTGGCAGGATGCAAGATTAATGTGCAAAAGTCAGTAATATTCCTATATGCTAAAAATGTCCTAACTAAAAAGACACTCAAGAAAAAATTCCATTCAAAATAGCTGCTAAAAAATCAAGTACCTAGGAATAAACTTAATCAAGGACATAAAAGTCCTCTACAGAGAAAAATACAAAACTCTGCTAAAAGAAATCAAAGAGGACCTAAATAGGTGGAAAGATACTCTGTGTTCATGGATAGGAAGGTTAAACTTTTGAAAGATGTCAATTTGACTCAAACTGATCTCAAGATTCAACAGAATTCCAATTGAATACCAACAACCTATTTTGCAGACATGGAAAAGCTAGCTATCAAATTTATTTGGAAGGGAAAGGGCCCTCAAATTGCAAAAAAAAAAAAACATTCTAAAAAAGGAAGAATGAAGTGGGAGGACTTACACTTTTGGACTTCAAAGCCTATTTAAAACCACGGTAGTCGAAACAGCATTGTATTGTCATAAAAATAGACATTTTGATCAATGGAGTTGAATCAATAGATTGGAAATAGACTCTTAGATCAATCATCAACTGACTTTTGATAAGGCCCCCAAATGCACTGAAGTGAGACAGAACAGTCTGTTCAAGTAATGGGGCTGGGAGAATTGGATATCCATATCAAAAAGATTGAAATAGGAGCCCAACCTCACACCTTATACAAAAATTAACTCAAAGTGGATCAAGGACCTCGATATGAGAGACAATACCATAAAACTCATAGAAAATGGTGTAGGGAACATCTTCAAGACCTAGAATTAGGAGGTCACTTCTTAGACCTTACACCCAAAACAAGCAACAAAAGAAAAAAAATAGATAAATGGGAACTCCTCAAAATTGAAAGCTTCTGTACTTCAGAGGAGTTTGTCAAAAAGGTGAAGAGGCAGCCATCTCAATGGGAGAAAATATTTGGAAAGGAGAAAATATTTGGAAACCATGTGTCTGATCAGAGACTATCTTGCATATATAAAGAAATCCTACAACTCAATGACAATAGTAAAAACAGCGCAATTATAAAATGGGCAAAAGATATGAAAAGACATTTCTCTGAAGAGGAAATAAAAATGACTAAAAATAGCATGAAAAAATCTTCACCTTCACTAGCTATTAGGGAAATGCAAATCAAAACAACAATGAAATATCATCTCACACCAAAAGGATGGTTGCCATTATACAAACAAGAAACTACAAATTCTGGAAAGGATGTGGAGAAATTGGAACTCTTATTCATTGCTGGTGGAAATATGCAATAATACAACCACTGTGGAAGAGAGCAGGGCAGACCATCAGAAAACTAGATATCCAGTTACCCTACAACTCAGCAATTCCACTTCTTGGGATACACCTACAATATCTGAAAATGGTTACACAAACAGATACTTGCACACCAGTGTTCATAATGACATTGTTCACAATTGCCAAGAGACGGAAACAATCCAAGTGTCCTTCAACAGATGAGTGGATAAACAAAATGTAGTATATACATATGATGGAATACTATGCAGCAGTAAAAAGGAATGAGGTCCTGAAACATAAGACAACATGGATGAACCTTGAAGACATAATGCTGAGTGAAATAAGTCAGATACAAAAGGGGAGATATTGTATTTTACCACTAATATGAACCCCATGAAAAATGTAAAATAAGTGATTTACAATGTAGAATACAGGGGATTGTGCTGGTTTGTACATATTATGTCTCCCAGAAAAAGCCATACTTTTTCATTCATTCTTGAGGGGGCAAATGTATTGCTGTGGATTGGGTTGGGGCCTATTGTTTCAGTGTCCATGGAGATGTGATCCATTCAACTGTAGGCGATAACTCTGATTGGATAATTTCCATGGAGGTGTGGCCCTTCCCATTCATCATGGGCCTTGTTTACTTTACTGGAGCACTATATAAGCTCAAACAGAAGGAACTCACAGCTAGCTGTAGCTGAGACAGATATTTTGAAGATGTCCATTGGAAGCTGATGCAGACATTTTGGAGAATGCCATTTTGAAACACAACCTGAGAGCAAGCAGACACCAGCCACAAGCCTTCCCAGCTAGCAGAGGTTTTCTAGATGCCAATGGCCTTTCTCCAGTGAAGATACCCTTTGTTGATGGACACTTTATGGCCTTAAGACTGTAACTGTGTAACCAAATAAACCCCCTTTTTAAAATTCAGTCCATTTCTGGTGTTTTGCATTCCAGCAGCATTAGCAAACCAGAACAGATTTTGGTACCAGAGAAGTGGGGTGCTGGTGCTGCTGCATTTGCAAATACCAAACATGTTGGAACAGTTTTTTTAATGGATAAGGGGAAGATTCTGGAAGAATTGTGAGAAGCTTGATGGAAAAGGCCTAGTCTGTTTTGAAGAGACTGTGGAAATATGGACTGTAAAGATACTTCTATGACAACTTGAGCAGAAATGATGAATGTGTTGTGAACTGGAAGAAAGGCTATCCTTGTTTTAAAGTAGCAGAGAATTCGGCATAATTGTGTCCTGGTGTCAGACAAAGGAAGAATTTAAGAGCAGTGAGTTGGGATACTTGACTGATGAGATTTTGAAACTAAAAGTTGTGTATATGGTATGGCTTCTCCTTGCAGCTTATGGTAAAATGCAAGCAGAGAGAGATAAACTTAGAGTTGAACTCTTGGGTTGAAAGAAACCAGAAACTGATGATTTGGAAAATTTCAGGCTTCCAGGGGTGGAACCCCCCAGAAGTTACAGCCCCACATGAGGATTTAACTAAACAAGGAACCAGAATGCCATTTCAGTACAAGCCAAGATTGGAGATGGAGATATCCAGAAAGGATTTGTGGAAAGTCCTATTGTCTGATGGCTTTGACCCCTGGGTGCTTCATGCAAAGCCAACAAAATTGAAATAATTCCATCTGTAGAGCAGAATGAAAAAAGAATGAGGAAAAGTGAACAGAACCTGAAATATCTGTGGAACAACATCAAGCATACCAATAAATACATTGTGGGAATCCCAGAAAGAAAATAAATATAGAAAGGGACAGAGAATATTTGAAGAAATAATGGCTAAAATATTCCCAAAAATTTAATGAAAGACATAATTATACACATCCAAGGCATTCAAAAAACTTCAAACAGGATGTTTTGGTTTGGTACAGCTGATAGAATGCAATATACTAGAAATGAATTAACTTTTTTTATGTATTTTTTTTGAGATGTAGTCACACACTATACAGTCCATCCAACATAAAGAATCAATGGCTAGGGGGAGGAACCTAAGAAGGTGGCTAGGTGAGACAGAGAAAAAAGCACCTCCATGGAAAACACTAGGTAAAAAACCAGAAAGTGACCCAGAACACCACTTCCAGAGTAGCACCAGCCGGACAAGTTCTGCTAAAGCCGCAGGGAACATGCATTTGGTGAAACCAGGAGTCTGCATTCTGAAATGAGTGAGTGAGCTGGCTGAGTCCCCCAGCCATGCTGCGGTGTGGGGAAATGGTGGGTTTTAGATGTATCTGTTAATTTTTTTCTAGAATGCCAGACATTTTGTATGAAAACATTATAGAATTGCCAGATGTGGTTATCCTCCTCCAGAGCAGGAGGCTGTAGAGGGTAAATCACCTCAATCCAAACATGGACTGAATTTGTGGAAGGCTGCTTTGCAATATTTGTGAACTACTTCTCCTTTGTTTTTTCCCCACTTCTAGAGTTAAATCTTTCTAGGATTCTAACTGAAAGCCTATAATGTCTTTTTAGTGACAGTCTTCTATGAGAAAGCCTGAATTATAAATTTTGCTCCCAGCACAAGAAACTGGAAAACTCCACTTTGATTTTCAGCTGCTTGCTGGTTGGTTTCTTACCCACTTTTTCTGAACAGCTTAGCAAAGAAAGAACTTGAAGAAGAAATTGGTTCCAATTGTCTAGGTCATTTATTTGTGTCTTCCTGCTTTCATGTATTTTAGCTCCTCATGTTATAGTTCCCTTGAATACCTGAAATTATTATGGGAAATTGACTGAATCTATTCTAGCTTCTCTACTTCTTTCAAACACCAAGACTCATCAAATAGGCCACAGGAAAAAGAAGTATATATAAAATTGGGCTTACCTAAATAACTTTCCCTTTTCTCCAGGATGTGGACCTTGATCTCCTGGCTGTCTATGAGACTCTCCTTACAACTCAGAAGAGATAATGAATATTCCTGTTTTATTTTGTATGTTTGATTTCAGCATGAGCATTGATTTGCTGCAAGCTCCTCTATCTTAAACCAGAACAAATGTATATGTTTGAATTAATTCTACTATGGGAGTCTATTATAGCCTGAAAATTCCAACAATATGCTCACATAATACTTTTTTATTTTTAAATAAAATTTTATTGGGATATATTCACACACCATACAATCCATCCACTATACAATCAATGGCATTTACACATTTCTACATGTATTTAAAAAACAAAAATTTCAGTCCCCACTTCCAGCATTCAATTTCACAAGCAAACAAAAATCCATGAAGTCTTAAAGTAAAATTTTCCTTCCATAGAAAATGATGAAGCAAGCATAAATTTTATTTCCAAACTCTTCAGAGATTAAAAATGCAAATAAAGTGTCCTTTTAATAAGTGTCCTAATTCAAACTGAAGACAAATCATCAAAATAAAACACTGTGACATTAATTCTTTGAGGCTGTAGTATTTTCACATTACTTTGTTTTTAACCATTTAACTATAGGTTACATTTTAAACATTTATTAAATATATGAAATAATGTAGCATTTGTTAAAGCACAATCATAAAATAGAGGAACTTAAGACAAAGATCAACTCTGCTTCATACACCAGACAGGGTAACCACGTACAAAATACAACATTAATCTTTCCCAAAAAGTTTGCTAGAAACATCTCCATTGTTCAGTGTTTAAAAATAAGACAGTCTTCTCCTTTAAGAAAATCAAGACATCATTTGATTAGTAAAGCCTATTCTTCCCCTCAATTTTATAGCTGCTTATCTTCATGTAGAAATTAAAATTATGAGACAAAAACAAATTTTTTATGGTATAAAAATCCTAGGAACAACAAATTATAAATATTCAATTTTAGAAAAACAAAAATACATTCCTTCCTAAACTGTAAACATCCAGTAAATAAAACACACACATGGTATTCCAGGTATAGAAACACTGGTAATTCAGTTATGAAAGAGATGTATTTTGGTATATTTGGTGGTATGGTTTTTGTTTAAGTGTAAACATCAATTTCTGTAGAATTTTGGCTATAGGACCAGGCCACAGGAAAGGTCTCAACTATCTAAAAGTTGTTTGGCTAGAGAAGAGTTTTCTTGAAAATTGGAAACAGTGGTTCATCACTTTGTGCTTGAAGGCATTCCTCAATATACTTTTTCTCTATAATCTTCATAACAAAGCACAGGATCTGAGATCCCAGGAGTGGTTGCTCCATGATGGCACCCTGATCAGCAGGCCATCCTTGCAGGCATTCTTCACAGAGTACTCTTTAAGCTCTGCAGCCATCTTAGAGAACTGAAAACAGCAGGGATGATAGCATGCCATGTTGCTAACAGCCAGATCTATCCAACACCAATTTGATCTTGATACTCTCCACACCAGCCTCCAGCTTGAGCTGCTCCTCACATAATACTTCTTTAAATTGAGATATATTCACATATCAGTCATCCACAGTGTACAATCAAGTGTTCACAGTACCATCATATAGTTGTGCATTCATCACAATCAATTTCTAAGCATTTATGAAATGTTTATTTCATTAACACAAATTAATGTATAATAAAATGGAAAGTATAAAAGAACTTAATAAAAGTATAAAAGAAATATAAATAAAATATAAAAATAAAAGTATAAAAGAACACTAACATTCCATCTCCATCTCATCCTATTTTTCATTTAATCTTGGTTCCCATTTTTCTACTAATCTGTCCATATATTGGACAAAGGGAGTGTGAGCCACAAACCTTTCACAATCACAAGGTTTCACAATCACAATCCAATCTTTCTGGTGCAGACACAAAGTCACATTATATAAGCTACGCAGTTATATAATCATTTTCAAGAATCAAGGTTACCAAGTTCCAGTTTGACAGTTTCAGCTATTTCCTTCTAGCTATTCCAATGCACTAAACACTAAAAAAGTATATCTATATAGTGCATAAGAATATCCTCCAGAGTGACCTCTTGACCCCATTTGAAGTCTCTCAGCCACTGAAACTTTATTTTGTTTCATTTTGCTTCCCCTTTTGTCAAGAATGCTTCCTCAATCCCACAACTCCAGGTCCAGGCTCATCCCTCCCTTGTCAGTGAGATTTACAATCCTGGGAGTCATCCTCTCATAATACTTTTGAAATTTATCATTTACAAAGCCACAATAAAAAAAAAAATCAATAAATTCCCAAAGCAGAAATGAGGAAATGTGCTTCAACCTCAGTGACATTAACTGGAAATAAATAAAAAAGCTAGCCCAAAACGAAATAAGATTACTTGAAATTAAAAAAAATACAAAAATTCCTTTAATTAACTTGCTTTAAGAAGGAATCAAAATTGAAAAATGGAAAATGTAGAAACAAGAAAACATGAAACAATATTTCTGGTTGTAATTCCACATTTTACTTCCTACAGGATTGTTTTAGTTTTCTAGGTTGCTGAAAGAAAAACACCATGAAATGGTTCAACCTGCATAATGGGAATTTATTCACTTATGACTAGAGTCTGGGAAAATTTCCAAATCAAGGCATTATCAAAGTGATGCTTTCTTCTTGTGACTAGCTACTGGCAATCCTTGACTCCTCTGCCAAATGGCAAGGCACATGGCAGTGTCTGTGGTCTCTCCCTTCTATTCCAGATTTTGTTATTTTCAGTTTCTTCCATTGCTTTCTCTATCTTTGAATTACATTCTCTTATAAAGGACTTCAGTAAAGGGTATTAAGATCCACCCTGGGACACACCTTAACTGAAGTCACCTCATCAACAAGTCCTACTTACAATAGATTTATAGCCACAGCAATGTATTAGGTTTAAGAACATGATTTTCTGGGGTACTTAACAGTTACAGACTACCACAAGGATCTAAAATTTTAATACATAAAATAATGACAAACATAAGCTTTTGGACTTAAAATGTATAATATGTAATTTGTGACAATAACTGCATAAAGAGAGGAAAGAGGTGTATCAGAACATGGTTTTTGTGTGCTATTGAAGTTAATGTGGTATAAAAACAAATGACAATGGAAGAACCTAAGATCACAGCTAGGTGAGACAGGACAAAAAAATCTCTGTGAAAAATACTAGAAAAAAAACAGAAGGATACCCAGAGTACCAGTTTCAGTGATGCGCCAGTTGGATGAGGCCTCCTAGCACCACAGGGGCTATACACTTGGTGTAACCAGGAGTCTGCATTCTGAAATGAGTGAGTAAGCCAGCTGGAAGACTCGCAGCCATGCTGCGATGTGGGGAAGCCAGGGGTTGGTGGCTGGAGACAAACTGGTTCTTTAAAAAAAAAAAAGGAAAAACCCAGGAGCAGCCACAGTTGCCAATGGTGGAAACCATGCAGCGAAACATGACAGGAGTGAGCTGAGCCAGCCTGTCTGTGTCAGCCATGGAGGATAGCTTGCAGCAGACACCCTCAGGACTGGGGAGTGCAGGGGAGAGCCAGAGGGAGGGAGAAGCCCCATGGCTTGTAGCTGGATCCCCGGAGGGCTGGATAAACTCCTGCCTGGAGCCATGCCCACATCCCGAGCCCTGCCAGTTGTCCTGGAGCTGGGAAGGAGGAAATGTGCAAAGAGAGGGGGTTGTGGAGATGCCCCATTCAACCATTTTTGCATCAGGCTGATATTGCCCCAGCATGGCAGGGTGGCCCAGGGCTTCCCTTGAGGGATGGCACATAGTTGTGACATAACACAGCCCTCCTTCAGCAGAGGTCCTGGAAGATCACAGCTGAGAAAGAGGGCCCACTTGGAAAACCCAGGAATGCTGTGCCAAGTCCGGTGGTTTGTGGGTCATGGAGAGAGAGGGTCTGGGACGGATCTGAAATGAAGGCTTAGACTCTTGTGAAGGCCTTGAATCTCCAGGAACACCTGGGGGGATTGAATATTAAAACTTCCCTGTCTCCCTGGCCACCCAGACACATGCCCCACATTCAAGGTTGACAGCTCTAGCAAGACACTCAAACTGAGTTCACTAACTGAACCCCACAAGAATCATTTCCCCACACACCATGGGGACAAAGTTGGAGAGAGCTGACTTGAGGAGTATAGGTGACTCACAGATGCCACCTGCTGGTTAGCTAGAGAAAGTGTATGCCACCAACCTGTGTTTCTGAAAAATCAGATTGGCAATTTTTTTTAACAACTCGAAAGAACCTTATCAAGCAAAGCCAATACCAAGAGGCCAAAAACAACAGAAAATCTCAATTCATATGATAAAACCAGATTATATGGAGAACCCAAGTCTAAACACCCATATCAAAATATCAGAAGACACCCAGTTCTTGGCTCAATTAATCAAAGAATTACAATCAAGGAATGAAAACGTGGCAAAGGATTTAAAGGACATCAAGAATACCATGGCCCAGGATATAAGCAACATAAAGAAGACCCTAGAAGAGCATAAAGAAGACATTGTTGCAAGAGTAAATAAAAAGATAGAAGATCTTATGGAAATAAAAGAAACTGTTGGCCAAATTAAAAAGATTCTGGATATTCACAATACAAGATTAGAGGAAGGTGAACAAAGACTCAAAGTCCTAGAAGTCCACAGAACAGAAAATGAAAAAACAAAAGAAAGAATGGAGAAAAAAATTGAAAAAATTGAAATGGATCTCAGGGACAAGATAGATAAAATAAAATGTCCAAACTTAAGACTCATTGGTGTCCCAGAAGGGGAAGAGAAGGGTAAAGGTCTAGAAAGAGTATTCAAAGAAATTGTTGGCGAAAACTTCCCAAACCTTCTACATGATATAAATACACAAAGCATAAATGCCCAGCGAATTCCAAATAGAATAAATCCAAATAAACCCACTCCAAGACATATTCTGATCAGACTCTCAAATACTGAAGAGAAGGAGCAAGTTCTGAAAGCAGCAAGAGAAAAGCAATTCACCACATACAAAGGAAACAACATAAGACTAAGTTGTGACTACTCAGTGGCCACCATGGAGGCGAGAAGTCAGTGGCATGACATATTTAAAATTCTGAGAGAGAAAAATTTCCAACCAAGAATACTTTATCCAGCAAAACTCTCCTTGAGAGAGAGCTTAAATTTTTCACAGACAAACAAATGCTGAGAGAGTTTGCCAAAAAAAGACCTGCCCTACTCCAGATACTAAAGCGAGCCCTACCAACAAAGAAACAAAGAAAGGAGAAAGAGACATAGAGAATTTTAACAGACATATATAGAACCTTACATCCCAAATCACCAGGACACTCATTTTTCTCTAGGGATCACGGATCTTTCTCCAGAACAGACCATAGGCTGGGACATAAAACAAGCTTCAATAAATTTAAGAAGAAAAAAGAATATTGAATATATTCAAAGCACATACTCCAACCACAATGGAAAGCAAATAGAAGTCAATAATTTTTTGAATTGTAACTCCACTATTTACTTCCTACATGATACAAAATACACAAACTCTAAGGATGAATCAGTGGTTTTGAACTCAATGTAAAATATGTAATTTTTGACAAGAACTATATAAAGGTGGGGGAATGCAGGAGTATAAGAACATAGTCTATGTGTCCTATAGAAGTTAAGCTGGTATCAAAGAGAAATGGGGGAAGGGGCAATGGGGAGTTAAGAAATGAGTGTAACGTTGCTGTTTGAGGTGAAGGGAAATTTCTAGCAATGGAGGGTGGGAAGGTGATAGAATTACAACATTCTAAATGTGATTAATCCCACCAATGGAATGCTAGGGAGGGGGTGGAATGGTAAGATTTAGGCTGTATATATGTTTCCACAGTTGAGAAAAAAAAACAGTCTAAATAGACAACAATTGAATGCCAAGGATGACCCTGGATAGGATCAGATGATGGAGGACAGGAGGCTCAAAGGGACACAGTTTAGACATAAGGAAAAGGCCATTGTAGAAACCAAGTCATTTCTGTTATATTGCATCTCTAGTAGATTTAGCAAACCAAAACAGATTTTGGTACCAGAGAAGTGGGGTGCTGTGAATTGCAAATACAAAAACTGCTGGAATGGCTTTTTAATCAGATAAGACGAAGATTCTGGAAGAATTGTGATATACTTGATAGAAAAGGCTTAGATTGCTTTGAAGACACTTTTAATAGAAATATGGACTCTAAAGATACTTCCAATGAGGCCTTAGACAGAAATGATGAATATATCATTGCAAACTGGAAGAAAGGTGATCCTTCTTTTAAAGTGGAAGAGAATTTGACAAAATTGTGTCCTGGTGTTAGAAGGAAGGCAGAATTTAAAAGCAAGAAACTGGGTTACTTAGCTGAAGAGATTTCCAAATTAAATGTGGAAAACAGCCTGGTTTTTCCTTGCAGCCTGTAGTAAAATGTGAGAGGAAAGAGATAAGCTGAGAACTGAACTCTTGGGTACAAAGAAACCAGAAATTTATGGTCTGGAAAATCTTGGGCTTCCTGAAAGTGAAACTTGAGAGGATAGTGCCCCATGTGAAGATTTAACCAAATATGGATTCCATCAGCCATTTCAGTACAAGCCAGAATTGGAAATGGAGTTATCCAGAAAAGATTTGTAGAAATTCCTATGGTTTGATGGTTGGTTTCCTGGTTTGCTAACGCTGCCATTTTTCAAACACCAGAAATGGATTAGCTTTTATACAGGGGGTTTATTTGGTTACAAAGTTTACATTCTTAAGGCAACAAAGTGTCCAAACAAAGTAAGGCATTGACAATAGGGCACCTTCACTGAAGGATGGCCATAGACATCTGAAAAACTTCTGTTAGCTCAGACGGCATGTGGCTGGCATGCACTTGCTCCTAGGTTGTTTCAAAATGGCATTCTCCAAAAGGTTGCTCTTAGGGCATTTTGTCCTTTCTTAGCTCCAGCTCCTCTTCAAAATATTACTCTCAGTTGCTCCCCAAAATGTCATTCACAGCTGCACTGACTTCCTTCTATTTGTCATCTCATATGGTTCCAGTGATAAAATTCAGACCCACCCTGAATGGGTGAGGTAACACCTCTGTGGAAATTATCCAAAGTCATCACTCACAGGTGGATGGGCCATATCTCCATGGAAAGATGCAATCAAAAGTTCACACTCTAATCAAAAAGATTAATCAATCTGCCCTCACAAGTCTACATCAAAGTTAATGGCATTTTGGGAGGCATAATACATCCAAAGTGGCAAAGTTGGGATCCCTATATGCTGCATGGGAAACTGACAATGTTTATCTGGAATCTGTATAAACAGAACCACTGTCAGTCTGGACTAAAAGGGACAAAAAATGTCAGATTGAAGAGAAAATTACTTCAAAGACAGATCATTGGAGCTGAGGCCTGGAGTCAAGAAATCTCAGGCCAGGATGAACTCACCCACACACATGAACAGCATGAGTTTGCCCCAGAGTTGAAGTGTGCTGCTGCCTAAGGGTTCTCAGATTCCTGGGGAATTGAGGGAAGCTTGGCCACTCTGTTCTTCAGAAACAGTGTTGCTGTCCCAAGCACTAGAGAGAATGGAGCACATACCCCAGGGATTGGGGAGAGCCTGGTCACCACCCCACAGTTTGGAGAAGGGAGATCCTGTGCCCCAGAGATGGCAGAGTCTGGGTGCCACCCTAATGCTTGAGAAGGGTGGGGCTAAAAACAGGGTGGTCTCCCCAATGTGTGGATATGTTGGAGCAATCAGCCCAGCATTTGTAGAAAACAAAGCCATTGCAAAAGCCCTTGGAAAGTGTGAGAATCCTGCTATCTCAAGCCATGAGAATAAAATCTCTTTCTATAAATGACTCTCTGACTTTGAAATCTAATGTAGATTGCCCTACAGGTTTTCAGAACTATTTTGGTTCCATGATCCATGTTTTCCATCCAATTTATCTCTATGGCAATAGGAATGTTCATCCTATGACTGCCCCTCCTTTGTAAATTGGAAGTAGATAAATTGTTCTAAGTTTCACAGTGAGAGGGTAATGAATTTTGCCTTAGAACAAACCATTCCTGTAACTGATTTAATATAATTTTACACTTATTTGTTGTTACTGAAATGATTTAAGTTTTTGTGATACTGTGATGGAATAAATGTATTTTATATATGGAAAGAACATGTTTTTTTGGAGACCAGAGGGTGAAGTGTGCTGGTTTGGATATGTTATGTACCCCATAAAAGCCCATGCTCTTTTAATCCAATTTTGTAGGTGCAGACTTAATTTGGGTGGGCCCTTTTGATTAGATTATCTCCATGAAGATGTGACCCTGTCCATTCAAGGTGGATCTTAATTAGTTTACTGGACTCCTTAAAAGAGCTCAGGGAGAGAGAGAGCTCAGAGCCAACACAGACCCAGACACATGGAGATGCAGACAGAAAGATGTTTGGAGATGCTCAGACAGAAATGTCCTGGAAGAAACAAGCAGAGAAGCTGAGGGAGACCATTTTGGAGAAAAGCTAAGATATGTAATCCAGAGTTTGCCCATGAGAGAAGCAAGGAAGACCTACAGAAACTCAGAGAAACTAATACAGAAGCCAAGAGACATTTTGTAGAAAACCACAGAAACCAGAATCTAAACATGGGAGAGAACAAACAGACTCTGGTCATATTCTTTCCCATGTGATATAGGAACCCAAGATACCATTGGCCTTTCTTCAGAGAAGGTATTGTCATGCTTATGCCTTAATTGGGACCTTTTCATGGCCTTAGAACTGTAAATATGTGTACTAATAAATACCCATTGTAAAAACAATTCCCTTTCTGTTATAGTGCATCTCCAGCAGCTTTAGCAAATTGAAATATTATGAAATATCTTGTGATGAGTGAAAATGAGAACACAACATACAAAAATGTAAGATGCAGCAAAGGCAGTCCTTTGAGGGAATGTATAGCTCTAAATGTGTACATTGTAAAAGACAATTTCAAATCATTAACATAACCTCACACCTGGAAGAAATAGAAAAAAAAGAATAAACTAAGGAGAAAACAGACTGAAGATTATAATAAAGATTACTGCAAAAATAAATTAAATTTAGAATGGAAAAACAACCTAGAGAAAAAAAATGAAAAGTAAAGTTCATTCTTTGAGAAGATAAATAAAATTGCAAATCTTTAGCTAGACTGACAAAAAAAGATAAAGGATGCAAATAATAAAAATAAGACATGAAAGTGTAGGCATTTCTACCAGTCTTACAAAAATGAAAAGGAATATGAGATGATACCATAATAATAGATTTAATAATAATACCTAACTTTTATAAAAAGTTATATAACTTAGATGAAATGGACAAATTCCTAGAAACAAAGTCACCTAAATAAGTCAGGAAGAAATAGATCTCAGACCAATAACAAGTAGAGAGTTTGACTAAGTAATCAAAAATCTGTATTAGTCAGGGTTCTCCAGGGAATGTAACTACAGAATATACAAGATATATAATGTAAATATGAGATTTATTATTGGCATTGGCTCACACAACTATGGGGAATGGCAAGTCCAAATTCCATATGGCAAGATGCAGGCTAGGAACTCCTATGAAGCCTTCAATGTATTCCCCAGTAGAAGCTGGTTGACTGATGTAGACATAGAAATTCTTCTTTCTGACCAAAGAAATACTCGGTTCTCCCTATAAGGCCTTCAACTGATTGGATGAGACTTCTCTTATTGCTGAAGGCAATCTCTCTTGTTGATGGCAGATGTAATGAGTCATAGATGCAATGAATTCACATTATTTATATCCCTGAAATGTCCTCATAATAGCAGCCAGGGCAGTGCTTGCTTGACCAGGTCACTGAACAGCATAACCCAACTAAGGTGGCACATGAACCTAGCCATCACACCTTCCAACAAAGAAATTTTCAGAACTAGATGGCTTCACTGGTGAATATTACCAAACAAAGAAGAATTAACAACAATCCTCAAACAATTCCAAAAATAATTAAAGATGAAATAGCACTCCATAATTCATTCTATGAGTCCAGCATCACTCCAATACCAAAGCCAGATAGAAATTTCACAAGAAAAGAAAATTACAGAACAATGTTCCTTATGAATGTAGACATAAAAATCCTCAACAAAATACTGGGAAATCTTAACCAAGAGCACATTAATAGTATAACACATGATAATCAATTAGAATTTATCCCAGTCATGCAGGAATGACTCAACATAAAAACATCAATGTAAAAATTATATTAATGAAGTGAAAAAAATAAATGCATGATTATGTCTATTGATGCAGAAAAGACATTTGACAAAACCTGGAACCTATTCTTGATTAAAAAAACACTCAGAAAACTATTGATAGAATGGAACACCTTCAACTTAATAAGTCACAAATATGAAAGACCCATGACTAACTTCATAAACAATGATGATGATGAAAGACAGAAAGCTTTCCCTCTAAGATCAGGAACAACACAAAGATTCCTGCTATCACCATTATTATTAAATATTTAACTGGAAGTGCTAACCAGAGCAATGAGGCAAGAAAAAGAAATAAAAGTTATCCAATTGGGAAGGAAGAAGTAAAACTATCCCTATTCAGAGATGACAAGGTCCCATATAGAGAAAATTTCCAAAAAATCTACAAGAAAGCTACTAGAGTTAATACATGAATTCAGCAAAGTACATGGTATAAGATTAGCATGCAAAAATTAGTGGTATTTCTATATATCAGCAAAGAACAATCCAAAAATGAAATTGGGAAAATTCTATTTGTAATAGCAACTGAAAAAACAAAATATCCAGAAATAAATTTAATGAAAGAAGTAAAGTCGTTGTACACAGAAACTACAAATCATTAATGAAGTTAAAAAGATCTAAATAAATGAAAAGACATTCTGTGCTCATGGATTGAGACTTAATATCATTAATAGGGCAATACTACCCAAATTAATTTATGATTTATTGCAAATCCATTAAAAATTCCAATAGCCAAGGAATCCAAGATGCCTGATTAGGGAGAGCCTGGGCTTGCTGCTTTTCTCCCAGTAAAACAACCAGGGGTCAGGCAGAAATTATCCAGAACAACAGGTCTGGCGCTCTGGAGTTTGGAGGCACTGCTGTGCAACACTCAGGAAAAATGTGGATAAAGAGTTGGAGAAGCTGCTCTTTATCATGAATAAACCCCCTAAGCCCTGGCTCCTGGTGCAAATCCCCCACTATTGGTGCAGAAAGCTTTGGGGTATATGGCATCTGGTGGGTGGGTGGCTGCAGACTGAGAGGGCCATGGAAGTTCACCTCCTGAAGAAAAGGGCAGGACAGAATCTAGCACTGTTCCAGCTTTTGGAAACCTGTGGTTTCAACCCATGTGGACTGGCAGTGATACACAAATATTTTGAAATAGCAGGGAGCTAAGTAGTCTGTCTTCTGAAGCCTGATGGGATTAGGTTGCTGAAGAATGCTGTCTGCTGGCAAGTGAGGGAAGCAAACATCCAGGAAGACATATAAAAGGCTTTTGGTAAAGAGGGAAATATGTTGGGCAGGCCAGGAAAGTGCACACTTGGTGAGTGGTATTAAAGACTTTTTGATGTCTTTACCAGACCTTCTTCTCAGAGCCCTGTGGAACTGGTTTGTACCCCCTTCATGGGTCCCTCATGAGCCCTGTTTGGGTAATACTGATGAACTAAGTGTCAAAGAAGAACATTAATGCAAAGAAAATCAACAACATAATCTTCAACAGGAGAGAGAATTCAACCTTCAGAGTAAACTCATCAAGATAATCCAATACTCAAACATCAGCAAAAAATTATGAAACAAGAAGATATGTCCAAGTCAAAGGAGCAAATCAAAAAGTCAGAGGAGATACAGAATTTGGAAAAATGAATCAAAGATATTCAAACAAATCTCCAAAGCCAATTTAAGGTGATGGATAAATAGATATTGGATATTGAGAAGACATCAGGTGAACATAAAGAATAATTGGAAAACATAGAAGAAAACTAAAGATCATATGGGAATGAAAGATGTAATAGATGAACTTTAAAACACACTAGAGTACAAAGCTTTCATATTTGAAAGAGGGAGAAGAAAGGTCAGTGAGTGAGAAGACGGATATCCAAATTCAAACACACAAAAGAAGAGACAGAGAAAAGAATGGGACAAATTGAGCAGATTCTAGGGAATTTGTTGAAAATACAAAGCACACAGACATTCATATCATGAGTGTCCCAGAAGGACAGCAGAAGGGAAAAAGGACAGAAAGTATATTTGAGGAAATAATGGTTGAAATTTCTCCAACTCTTATGAAAAATGTGGATGTCCATGTCCAAGAAGTGCAACATACTCCAAACTGAGTAAATCCAAATAGACCTACTCCAAGACACATACTAATCAGAATTTCAAATGTCAAAGATAAAGAGAGAATTCTGAAAGCAGCAAGGGAAAAGCTATTCAGTTCATACAATGGATACCCAATAAGATGAAGAGCTGATTTCTCATCAGAAACCACAGAAGTGAGAAGAAAATGGTAAGATGTATTTAAGATACTGAAAGAGAAAAACTGTTATCCAAATATTCTCTATTCAGCAAAAATGTCCTTCAAAAATGAAGGAAGTTTAAGATATATACAGGTAAACAGAAGCTGGGAGAGATCATTATCAAGAGACCTGCAATACAAGTAATATTAAAGGGAGCCCTGCAGGCTGAAAGGAAAAGTCAGGAGACAGAGGTTTGGAGGAGAGTGTAGAAATGAAAATTATCAGTAAGGGTAACTAAATGCTAAAAAGAAAGACAAAATAAGATATCACATATAAAAGCCAAAGGATAAAATGGTTGAAGTAAATACTGCCATTACAATAATAACATTGAATGTTAATGGTATAAGCTACCCAATCAAAAGACATAGACTGGCAGAATGGATGAAAATCTATGATCCATCTATACATTATCTATAAGTGACTCACCTTAGACCAAAGTATACAAATAAGCTGAAGGTGAAAGTTTGGAAAAAGATACACCGCACAAACAGTATCCAAAAAAAAAAAAAAAAAACAGCTGGGATAGCTATTCTAATATTGGACTATTGGATAAAATAGACTTTAAATGCAAAGCTCTTAAAAGAGACAAAGATGGGCTAATAAAAGGGGCAATCCACCAGGAAGAAATAACAATAATATTTATATATGAACCTAACTAAGGTGCCCCAAAATACAAGGAGCAAACACTAGCAGAACTGAAGGGATAAATAGATGTATCTACAATAGTTTCAGATTTTAGTACACCACTCTAATCAATTGATAGAACATCTAGACAAAACATCAAGAAGGAAACAGAGGATTTGAATAATTTGACAAATGAACTAAAACTAATAGACATATACAGAAGAATATACTCCCAAAAGAAGGCTATACATTCTTTTCAATTGCTCATGGATCATTCTCTGGGATAGGCCACATGTGAAGAAAAATAGGTCTTGATAAATTTAAAGATACTGAAATTATACAAAGCACTTACTTTGATCTTCATTGAATGAATCTGGAAATCAACAACAGATTGAGGATTGGAAAATGCACAAATTCATGGAGGCTAAACAACACATTCAAATGATTATTGAGTCGAAGAAGTAATTGCAAGAGAAATCAGTAACTACCTTGAGATGAATAAAAATGAGAACACAACACATCAAAACTTATGAGATGCAAATAAGACAGTGCTGAGAAGGAAATTTATAGTCCTAAATGATTGCATTTAAAAGGAAAAAAGAGCTCAAAGACCTAACTAAACATCTGGAGGAATTAGAAAAAGAACAACAAACTAAGCCAAAAGCAAGCAAGAGGAAAGAAATAACAAAGATTAGAACAGAAATCCATGAAATTAAAAAAAAAACTATAAAGAATCAACAAAACAACAAGTTGGTTCTTTGAGATCAACAAAATTGAGAAGCCCATAGCTAGACTGAAAAAGAGAAAAAGAGGGAAGATGCAAATAATAAAATTAGAAATGTTAAGGGGGACATTACTACTGATTCTACAGAAATAGAAAAGATCATAAGACATTACTGTGAATAACTGTATGCCAACAAACTGGACAATGTAGATCAAATGGACAATTTCCTAGAAACTCATGGACAACCTACATTAATTCCAGGAGAAATAGAAGACTCCAACAAACCAATCACAACTGAAAAGATTAAAACAACAAAAACTTCACAACAAAGAAATTGCCAGTACCATATGGCTTCACAGATTAATTCTACCATCAATTAAAGAAGAATTAATGCCAATCTTGCTCAAAGTCTTCCAGAAAATTGAACAGGAGGAAACATCACTTAACTCATTCTATGAAGCCAAAATCACCCTAATACCAAATCCAGATAAAGGTACTAAAAGAAAAAAGAATTACAGACCAATTTCTCTAATGAATATAGACAAAATCCAACTGTACACTAAAAGGATTATACAAAATGGTTAATTTGGTTATATCCCAGGTATGCAAGGATGGTTCAACATAAGAACATCAATTAATGTAATACACCACTTTAACAAATAGAAGGAGAAAAGACACATGAGCATCTCAATTGATATATAAAAGTCATCTGAAAAAATCCAGCATCCTTTCTTGATAAAAACACTAAAAAAAATAGGAATAGAAGGAAACATTCTCAACGTAATAAAGTACATGTATAAAAAACCACAACAAACATCATGCTCGACAGTGAAAGACTGAAAGCTTTCCTTCTAAGATCAAGAACAAGACAAGGATACCTCTGCACCACTGTTATTCAACATTGTGCTGGAGGTTCTAGCTAGAGCAATTAGGTAAGAAAAAGAAATAAATATCCAAATTAGAAAGATAGAAGTAAAGCTTACATTGTTTGCAGATGACATGATCTTATATGTAGAAAATCCTGAAAATTCTACAGCAAAGCTACTAGACCTAACAGGAAAGTTCAGCAGTGTCAGGATACAAGATCAACATGCAATAATCAGTAGTGTTTCTATACAATATTAATGAGCAATCTGAGAAGGAACTCAAGAAAAAATTTCCATGTACAACAGCAACTAAAAGAATCAAATATCTAAGAACAAATTTAACAGAGAATGTAAAGAAGCTGTTTCCAGAAAACTACAAAGCATTGTGAAAAGAAATCAAAGACCAAAGTAAATGGAAGGATATTCCATGTTTATGGATTGGAAGCCTAAATATTGTTAAGATGTCAATTATACCCAAATTGAGTTACAAATTCAATGCAATCACAAACAAAATTCAAACAGCTGATTTTGTAGAAATGAAAAGTCAATTATCCAATTTATTAGGAAGGGGAAGTGGCCCAGAATAGCCAAAGACATCTTGAAAAAGAAAAATGAAGTTGAAGGACTCCCACTTCCTGACTTTAAAGCATACTACAAAGCAACAGTGGTAAAACAGCATGGTATTGGCATAAAGATATACATTTGTTGACCGGGGAACCAAACTGAGAGTTAAGAAATAGACTCCCACAGCTATGATCAATTGATATTTGACAAAATTTCCAAGTCCACTCAACTGGGATAGAGCAGTCTCTTCAACAAATGGTTCTGGGAGAACTGGATATAAATATCCAAAAGAATGAAAGAGAACCCTATCTCACACCTTATATGAATTAAACAAAGACTTAAACATAAAAGCTAGAACCACAAAACAACTGGAAGAAAACATAGGGAATATCTTCAAGTTCTTATGATAAGAGGTAGTTTCTCAGACCTTACATCCAAAGCATGAGCAACAGAAGAAAAAAATAGAAAAATGGGACCACTTCAAAACTGAATGCTTTCATACTTCAAAGCACTTTGTCAGAGTGTGAAAAAGCAGCCTACTCAATGGTAGAAAATATTTAGAAACCACATACCCTATAAAGGTTTAATATCCAGGACATATAGAGAGATCCCACAACTCAATGATAAAAAGACAAATAACTCAATTTAAAAATGGGCAAAAGACTCGAATAGATTTTTTCCAAAAAGGAAATACAAATGGCTGAATAGCACATGAAAAGATGTTCAACATCACTAGCTTTAAGGACATGCAAATCAAAGCTTCAATAGGATGTCATTTCACACCTTCTAGAATGGCCAGTATTTTAAAAAAAGCAGAAAACTATAAGTGTTAGAGAGGAAGTGGAAAAATAGAAACATTTATTCATGTTGGTTTGAATGTGGAATGGTACAGCTGATGTAGAAGACACTTTGGTGGTTCCTCAGGCAACTAAATACAGAACTTCCAAATGATCTGGCAATATACTCATAAGAACTGAAGGCAGAGATGTAAACAGACATTTACGAAGATATTCATAGGACCTTATTCAGAATTGCCAAAAGATGGAAACAACCCAGGTGCCCATCAACTGATGAATATATAAAGAAAATGTTGTGTGTGTGTGTGTGTGTGTGTGTGTGTGTGTGTGTGTGTGTGTTCTGGTTTGAATCTATTATTTCCCCCACAAAATCATATACTTTAATGCAATCTTATGGGGGTAGATTTGTTAGTCTTTTGTTTAGGATGGAACCTTTGAGTGTTCACATGGAGATGTGGCTCAACCAACTGTTGGTGAGAATTTTGATTAGATTATTTCCATGGAGGTGTGGCCCCACCCATTCAGAGAATTTCCTACAACTCAGAAACAAAAAAAGACAAACAACCTAATTTAAAAATGTGTGCAGGACTTGAATAGACATTTCTCCAAAGAAAATATACAAATGACCAATAAGGACATGAAAAGATGCTCACTATCGTTAGCCATTATGGAAATGCAAATCAAAACCACAATGAGATCCCACTTCACCCCTATTAGAAAAGTTATAATTTAAAAAAAAATGGAAAATAGTAAAAGCTGGCTTAAATGCAGAGAAAGAGAAACCTTAGCATTTTTGGTGGAAATGCAAAATGGTGCAGGTACTGTGGAAAACAATTTGGTGATTCTTCAAATCTTAAACACAGAACTACCATATGATCCAGCAATACCAATTCTTGTTATATACCTAAAGAATTGAAAGCAGGGACTCAGATAGATAGTTGTACACCAAAGTTCATAGCAACATTATTCATCATAGCAAAAAATATAAACAACCCAAGTGTCCATAGACAGATGAATGGTTAAGCAATATGTGGTATATACATACAATGTAATATTATTCAGCCTTAAAAAAGAATGGGGAGTGGGGCAAGATGGCAGAGTGGTGAGGTGTGGGTTTTAGTTACTTCTCTGGGGCAGCAGATAGATCGCCAGAAACTGTGTGGAACAGACACCCAGGGAAATCTGTGTTCAGTCACACATCATACAACAGTCTTGAACATGTGGAGCAGCTGAGAGCAGTGAAACCTGTAAGTTATCAAGGCCCGGTGGCCCAAGCCCCTCCCTGTCAGGCATGGCAGACTGTTTTGTGGCTGGTTTCCCAAGGGAGGAAGGGCCATCAGTGTTGGGAACAAGGAGGGAAGCTCAACCCAGCCCCAGTTACAGAACTGATTAACAAACTCAGACTGCTGAACAAAAACTCTAACCATAGATGAACTGAGACCAGACATTGGAGAACTTGGGAGCAGTCAGGCTGACAGACAAGAGACCGTGATAGCAAAAACAGAAAAAGAAAAACAAACAAATAAACAAAAAGAGACTTTTGGAGTTGGGGTGAACATAATATGGAAAAGGGCTGGGCTCAAACAGAATCAGGCAATTATGCAAACCCAGGAAGCCAGGGCCCCTCTCTGAAAAGCTGGTTTTCTGATTTCTTGTTTACTCCTTAATCAAACCCCAACTCTTCATCTTTTTACATTTCAATAGCGCATCAGAACTGCAAGGGGGAATTAAAGGTGTCTCAGAGCAACTATTCAGGAGGAAGAGGTAATAAGACTAAAGCACTTTTATTTAAGTAGTCTATTCTGGGCCTTTCTTTTTCTTTTTCTTTTTATTACCTTTTTTTCTTTTCTTAAAAAAAATGTTCTAAGTAGCCCATTACAGAAAGCCTCAAATACTTGCAATTGGCTGTTGGGCCCAGGCAATAGCAGAGCCAAGATAGCTCTGAGAGCCAAAGCAATAAGTTTAGTGGGGGAGACAATTCCCTAAAGGGCATAACTTCCCCAAGAAAAGTGTGGCATGGTTCAGCTCAAGTGGCAGCTCTCCTTCAGGGAACTCAGACCCCAGGGACTAGAATTCAGAAATCAACTTCAGTCAGCCACATCCATGACAGGGTCAGGGTCACTGGGAGAACTAAAGGCTCCACACCTCCTCACACTGGTAGGAGAGTTTGGGGTTGGCAAGTGTCACCTGCTGGACAGGACAGGAAAAGCACAGAGTCTAAAGGCAACGCAGGAGAGTCTCATTCTAAGAGAAACTCCATATCTTCCTCCTGAAACCTAGGCCTCTCTGAACTGAGAAAATCTGGCTGGGGTTGACCATATCTAAGGAAAGCTTCTCACAAAAAGGCTACATAGAGGCAAGGAAAGAAACAGAAAAACAAGTAGCAAAAAACTCTGATCAACTAAATAGAACCTAAGTTTGAGGTCTAGAATAAAATCAACTGAACAACAAAGGTTAGAGAACAAAGACAATCAATAACAAAATCCTAGGAAAATGAGTGAAAAAGAGCTCCAGAATAAACTAATCTCGAAAGTCATATACCTAGACAACTTAAGATAATGAGACATACTAGGAAACATGAAAATATGGACCAGCCAAAGGAACAAACTAACAGTTCAACCAAGATACAGGAGTTAAGGCAACTAATGCTAAATCGATTCAATGAATGAGGGAAGAACTAATTAAAGATATTAAACTTATCTCCTAAATCAATTCAAAAATCAAGTCAATGAACTGAGGGAAGATATAGCAAACAAGCTGAAGGATATAAGGAAGACACTGGATGACCATAAAGGAGAATTCATAATCTTAAAAAACCAAATGGCATAACTTATGGAAATGAAGGGTATAATGGAGAAGGTGAAAAACACAACAGAGGGATATAACATTAGATTTGAACAGGCAGAAGAAAAGATGAGTGAATTGGAAGACAAGACATTTGAATTCATTCACACAAAAGAACAGAGGGTAAAAACAATGAAAAAATATGAGCAGTTCTTAGGGAGCTGAGTGACAACATGAAGCACATGAATATACATGTTATAGGTGACCCAGAAGAAGAAGCGAAAGGAAAAGGGGCAGGAAGAATAATAGAAGAATTATACACTGAAAATTTCCCAATGCTTTTGAAAGACAGAAAATTACAGATTCAAGAAGTACAGCATATCACAAACAGGGTAGATCCCAATAGGCCTACTCCAAGACACTGATCAGTTTGTCCAATGTCAAAGACAAAGAGAATTCTGAAAGCAGCAAGAGAAAAGAAATCCTTCACATACAAGGGAAGGTCAATAAGTCTATGCACACATTTCCTGCAGAAAACATGGGTGCGAAAACACAGTGGTATGATATATATAAGATACTGAAGGAGAAGAATAGCCAACCAAGAATTCTATATCCAGCAGAACTGTCCTTCAAAAATGAGGGAGAGATTAAAATATTTTCAGACAAACAGACACTGACAGGTTTTGTGAATAAGACACTGGTGCTAAAAGACATACTAAAGGGAGTGCTATAGGCTGGTAGGAAATGACAGGAGAGAGAGGTTTGGAGAAGAGTGTAGAAATGAAGATTATTGGGAAGGGTAAAAGGAGAGAAAGGAAAAATATAAGATATGATGTATAAAATCCAAAAGACAAAATGGTAGAAGAAAGTACTACCCTTACAGTAATAACACTAAATGTTAATGAATTAAACTCACCAATAAAAAGACACTGACTGGCAGAATGGATGAAAAAACAGGACCCATATACATGCTGTCTACAAGAAACTCACTCTAGACACAAAGACAAAAATAGGCTGCAAGTGAAAGGTTGGAAAAATATATTTCATGTAAACAGCAACCAGAAAAAGTGGGAGTAGCTATATTAACATCAGACAAATTAGACTTTAAAAGTCAAACAATTTAATGGGACAAAAAGGGTACTATATATTAATAAAAGTGTCAATTCATTAAGAAAACATAAAAATTACTAATATTTATGCACCAAGTCAGAGTGCTCCAAAATTCAGGAGACAAACACTGAGAACACTGAAAGGAGAAGTACATATGTCTACAATAACAGTTGGAGACTTCAGTACACTGTTCTTATCAATGGATATGATATCTAGACAGAGGATCAATAAGGAAATGGAGATGTTGAATTTTATGATAAATGAACTAGACTTGACAGATATTTATAGAACGCTACACCCCACAATAGCATGATACACACTTTTCTCAAGTGCTCAAGTAGCATTCTCTAGGATAGACCACATGCTGGGTCACAAAACAAGTCTCAACAGATTTAAAAATATTGATATTATAAAGAACACATTCTCAGATCATAATGAAATGAAGTTGGAAATAAATAACAGACAGAAGACTGCAAAATTCACAAATATATGGAGGCTAAACAACACACTCTTAGAAAACCAATAGGTAAAGGGAGAAATTAGTAAATACCTCAAGGCAAATGACAATGAAAACACAACATATCAAAACTCATGGAACACAGCAAAGGCTGTGCTGAGAGGGAAATTTATTTCCCTAAACACCTATATTGAAAGAGAAGAGAGCAAAATTGAGGACTTCACTGTTCACCTGGAGGTTCTAGAGAAAGAACAGCAAACTAACCCCAAAGCAAACAGAAGAAAAGAACAAAGATTAGAGCAGCAAAAATAGAATTGAGAACAGGAAATCAACAAAACTGATGGACCCCTATCTAGGCTAATGAGAGAGAGAGAGAGAGAGAGAGAGAGAGAGAGAGAGAGAGAGAGAGAACACAAATAAATCCAATCAGAAGTGTAAAGGAGACATGACTATTGACCCTGCTGAAATAAAGGAGATAATGAGAAGGTACTATGAGCAACTATATGCTAATAAACTAGACAACTTATGTGAAATGGACAACTTCCTAAAAATGCATAAACAATCAACATTTACCTGAGAAGAAACAGATGACCTCAACAAACCAATCACAAGTAGAGATTGAGTCAGTCATCAAAAAGCTCCCGAAAAAGAAAAGCCCAAGACCAGATGGCTTCACATGTGAATTCTACCAAGCATTCAAGAATTCATACCAATCCTGCTCAAACTCTTCAAAAAAATTGAAGAAGAGGGAAAGCTACCTAACTCTTTCTATGAAGCCAACATCACCCTAATACCAAAACCAGACAAAGATACTACAAAAAAAGAAAATTACAGACCATGAATATAGACACAAAAACCCTCAACAAAATACGCACCAATCGAATCCAGCAGCACATTAAAAGAAATATACACCACAACCAGGTGGGATTTACTCCAGGTATGCAAGGCTGGTTCAACACAAGAAAATCAATTAATGTAATACACCACATTAATAAATCAAAGCAGAAGAACCACATGATCATCTCGATTGATGCAGAAAAGGCATTTGACAAAATTCAATATCCTTTCCTGATGAAAACACTTCAAAAGATAGGAATAGAAGGGAACTTTTTCAATATGATAAAGGCAATATATGAAAAACCCACAGCTAACATCACACTCAATGGGGAGAGACTGAAAGCTTTTCCTCTAAGATCAGGAACAAGACAGGGATGCCCACTATCACCATTGCTATTCAAGATTGTGCTGGAAGTTCTAGCTAGAGCAATTAGGCAAGAAAAAGAAATAAAAGGCATCCAAATTGGAGAGGAAGAAGTAAAACTTTCACTATTTGCAGATGACATGATTCTATATGTAGAAAATCCAGAAAAATCTACAGTAAAGCTATTAGAAGTAATCAATGAATGCAGCAAAGTGGCAGGCTACAAGATCAGTATGCAAAATCTCCAGTGTTCTTATACACAAGTAATGTGAAACAAGAAGAAGGAAACAAGAACAAATTTCCATTTATTCCATTCTATTACTGAATTTTAACAGCTGTCTCCAGATTCTGAGATGCTGATCCCTTTGTGTATAACCTGATCGATCCCTGGAATTTTGGGTCTCTGTGTGACACCTGAAACTCAGAATTGGAACTCAGCAAATGTGATTGTCAGTGTTAGCGCATATAGCAGCTGCTTAAAAAAAGCTGAAAGAGTCCAGATTTCAATTAGAGATATGATTGAAGGAGATGTGGTTAGGACTAGGGCAAATCAGGTCAAAGGTAAAGGATGATACTGTGTTTCCAAACTTCAAATTCCATGTGAGACCAAGGGAAGACATCTTTAACTGATGCAGGATCTATATTTCCTAAACAAATAACACATACAGTTTGTTCAAATTCCATAATTACAAGCAACTTTGAATAGGAAGAGAGACTGGTAGGTTTGTATAGGTTAGTGTGAAATAGTGACATATCCCAAAGTATTTTCAGCAGAGGATAAAAATATAGATGCAGGGCCACTCTGAGGAGCTGGGGGAAAGTGCAGAGATGTTGGGCTTCCTCACCTGGATTGTTGCTGATATTGTCACAAACATTGAGGACTGGTTTGGTGTGCCAAGCCCTCTATCTTGGGACTTGCCCTTATGAAGTTCATTACTGCAAGGGAGAGGATAAACCTGCTTATAACTGTGCCTAAGAATCTCCCCAAGTACCTCTTTGTTGCTCACATGTGGCCCTCTGTCTCTAGCTAAGCCAACTTAGCAGGTGAAATCACTGCCCTCCCCCCTAAATAGGATCTGACTCCCAGGGGTGTATATCTCCCTTGCAATGCAGGATATGACTCTCAAGGATGAATCTGGGCCCCACATTGTGGGATTGAGAACAACTTCTTGACCAAAAGGGGGATGTGAAATGAAACAAAATAAAATTTCCTTGATGAGAGATTCCAAATGGAGTTGAGAAGTCACTCTGGTGGGCATTCTTACGCACTATATAGATAACTCTTTTTAGGTTTCAATGCATTGGAATAGCTAGAAGTAAATACCTGAAACTATTAAAGTGTAACCCAGTAGCCTTGCCTTAATGAAGATGATTGTATAGCTATATAGCTTACAAGGGGTGACCATGTGATTGTGAAAGCCTTGTGGATCACACTCTGCTTATCTAGTGTATGGATGGATGAGTGGAAAAATTGGGGCAAAAACTAAATGAAAAATAGTGTGTGCAGGGGATGATTTGGGTGTTCATTTTTACTTTTATTTTTTATTCTTATTTTTGCTTTTTCTGGTATAAGGAAATTGTTCAAAAATAGACTGGGGTGATGAATGTACAACTATATGATGGTACTGTGAATAGTTAAATGTACACCATGGATGATTTTATGATATGTGAATATATCTCAATAAAACTGATTTTTTTTTTTAAAAAAAAGGAATGAAGTTCTGATACATATAACCACATGTCTAAATTTTGAAGATTTCATGCTTGGTGAAACAACTGAAGCCACAAAGGGACAGATATTGTATGAATCCACTCACATGAAATGGCTAGAATATGCAAATTCATTGAACAGAAAGTAGAGTACAGATTAACAGCAGCGGGAGTATGGTGGAGAGAAAGGAGATCCAATGCACAATGTGTGCAGGGATTCTATTTAGGGTGATGGGAACATTCTGGTAATGGATGGTGGTGAGGGTACTGAAACATTGTGAATGTGATTAATCAAACTGAATTGCATGTTTGAGAATTCTTGAGATGGGAAAATTCATATTGTATATGTTTCCACAGTCTTAAAAAAGGAGGGGTAGACTAAATGCAGTACATGATCCTGGACTGGATCTAATAATGGAGTAGAAAATGCCCAAAAGGATATTACTGGAATATATAAAATAATTGGAATATAGACTGTAATCTTTATATCAATGCTAAATTTCTTGAACTTAATGACTGCAGTTAAGGTGATTACAAAAGTGAATATCTTTGTTCTATAGAAATTTGTATGGAAGTATTATGTATTCAAGGATCATAATGTATATAACCCACTCAAATATTTAGGAAATAGATTAATGTAGAGATAGATCATAGATTAGATAGATGTATGGCTATAGATAGATAAGTAGACAAATGAGGGATTGATTTATAGATAGAGCAGATCTGAGTATTTGTGTGGGGGTATGTTAGAGTTCTCTTTATTGGTTTTGTATTATTCTTGCAACTGTCATGGTCTTGTAAGTTTGAAGTCATTTTAAAATAAAAATTTATAAAAAATAAATAACCATGAAATAATTGAATCTCAAAATATTTGTCTTAAACCAAAGCAATTAAGGCCTATATTGGAAACAAGAAAAAGAAAAAATATATGAATTGCAAATTTATCTCGACTGGAATAATTAATCTTAGCAAATCAATTAATATAAAAGCACAAAATAATTTTAAAGAATATTTGAACCAGCCTTTTATAAGTAACAAAAAATGGATAGATATTTGACCATTATCACAAAGAACAAATACCAAAAAATTAGGAATGACAAAATATCATAACTACAGATACAAAAGAGAAGGTATTTTCAAGATGTACAAAAGTTTTACCAAAAAATTTTCAAATTTTGAAGAAATGGGTTGTTTACTAGAAAATTATAAATGAAGAAAATGACTCAATTGATGAGAGAATATTCATAGCCCAAAAACCATGCAAAAAGTTTTACAATTTGTCAAATCTATACTCCCTGGAATACTCTAAATGAAGTTTTGCATTTTAATTTTCTAAACTTCAAAGAAAATGACAAAAAAGAAACTAAAACCCAAAAAGGTTAAGAAACTTTTCCAATTTCACACATATACAAAGTGATGGAAACTGTTTTATACTTTTAACTTCTCCAGTTCATTGAAGCTAGAATATCACATTTAAAAACAAGAACAGTAAATTTCCAAAATAAAAGGTATGGACATAACCTCACATATGAGCAAAGATGCCAAAATCCTAAGTATAATATTAGCAAAATAATTCCAGCATAATCTTATGACAAAGTTGTATCAGTCTTAATATTGCAACAATTATTTAATTGAAAGAAAAAATATAATTGATATGGTAAAGGAAAAAAAATCATATGATAATCTTGATTACTGCTGGCAAAAAGAACAATTAAATTGAAAACAAAACCAATTCCTAACAAAAACTAAAAGATATAAAAAATTATTAGTGACCTGGAAGTAGAAGGACATGTGTTCTTAATTCATACTTCATAGTAAAACACTGAGGTCAATCCAAGTAAAGTCAGGAACATCACAAGGATGCCTGCCCTCACAATTATTTAATATTGATACAGAATTCCTAGCAAATGTAATTACACAAAAGAATTAAAAGGTGTATACATATTATATTAAAAATTATTATAATCTGTAATGTATGAGTGTCTACCTAGAGCATATAATAGAAAAAATTAAAATCATCAGAATTAAGAATGTTTAACAAAGAGTGTCTATTAAAAGAGGTGGTGATGGTAGCACAACATGTGAATGTAATTAACAACACTGAAATATATATCTGAATATGATTAAAGGGGAAATGTTGGATTGTATGTATGGTAACAATAAAATATTTTAAAAAATCCAGGAAACTATGCTACACATTTGAACCTTAAGTTAAACCATGGACTTTAATTAATAGCACAATTGTAAAAGTATGCAATCATCAATTGTAGCAAATGTTCCATGCTAATACAATGTATTGGTGGTGAGACGGTATATGACAATCTTGTATTTTATGCATGATTGTTCTGCAAACCTGCAACTTTTCTAGTAAAGAAAAAAATTTTTAAAGGTCAAAATAGAAAAATCATTACTGATTTATATAATACTTAAAATTAAAATGGGGGAAATGCAATTGCCCTAATAATTAATAAAATGCATAAGAATAAATTTAACAAGATACAAGACCTACAAGAAGAAGGACAGGAAAAATTCCTGAATAAATGGATATAAATAACATCTTCTAAGAAGGTAATACTCAATGTTAAAGATTTTCAATCACCCCAAATTACACTTGGGTTTAATGCAAAAATTCAAATAATATCTTAACGGGATTTAAGTGATTTTAAAGTTTCTCTTGATGATTGAATGTATGAGATAAGACATGAAAACTGTGAAAAGAAAAATAATGGCAGAGGCATATTTCTGTCAGTTTTCAAATTCACTCTAAAACTTTAGTGACAATAACAATGTAAATTGAGTTTGGCTTTAATCTGGATGACTGGAGTCCTTTGTAAGTAGAGTGAAAGTCAGTTGGAGAGAGAAGCCGCAGGGAACAGCTAAAAGCTGGAAGTCAATGGAATCTGGAAGAGAAAGAAAACACTGCCATGTGCATTTCTATGTGACCGAAAAGCCAAGGGACAAGGATTGCTGGCAGCCAGTCCCAGAATGCCAGAGTCCTGGGAAAACAGCATCACCTTGCTGATGCCTCAATATTGGACTTTCTTATTCTTAAAGCAGAGCACCAATAAATTCCTGTTAAGTCAATCCATTACATGGTATTTGTTTTAGTATGTAGGAAACTAAATGCAAAGGGGAAATTTAATCCACCACATTTCATGTCTCAATCTCAGATTCTAGCTGGTATAGGCATCTGGGACCTGCGCTGTTTCTTTTTGAATACTCAGAATCAATAATCAATGGCGTATATGAAAAGTCATAATTCCCAGCATGTACTTCTATACAGATTCTTTCTGTGTTTTTTCCTGCTAAATACTTTGTTGAGATTATATTTTCCAGTATGTAACATGACTTTTCCATTCTTATTCCTACTGTCTACCCAGTTATGCTGTAGGACTTGCTGCCTCTGAATAGATGTAGACTAAACGAGGGGTAGGGATGCTTTCAAAATCAGTATACAGGACTTCCACTCCTGACCAGGATAGAGTACAGAAAATGTGCACGTGCCCATTTAGAAAGAAATTTGAAAATGTCATTAGAAAAAAGTCTATGGGTTAGAATCAGGGGCATAATAGGGGGGTGTTAAAATTTGGTCCACCTGAATATACCCTCTGTACCAGTTTGTATATATTATGTCCCCCAGAAAAAGCCATGTTCTTTGATGCAATCTTGTGCAGGCAGATGTATTAGTGTTGATGAAGTTGTAATCTTTGGATTAGGTTGTTTCCATGGAGATGTGACCCACCCAACTGTAGGTGATGACTCTGATTAGATAATTTCCATGGAGGCATGGCCCTGGCCATTCAGCATGAGTCTTGATTGGTTTACTAGAGTCCTATATAAGAGCTAAGGCAGAAGAAGCTTGCTGCTGCAGCTTACAGAGACATTTTGAAGACAGTTGTTGAAAGCTGACACTTAGGAGAATGCCATTTTGAAATGTAACCTGGGAACAAGCAGACACCAGCCACGTGCCTTCCCAGCAAACAGAGGTTTTCCAGGTGCCAATGGCCTTTCTCCCGTGAAGGTACCCTATTGTTGATGCCTTACCTTGGACACTTCATGGCCTTAAGACTGTAAGTTTGTAACTACATAAACGCCCTTTATAAAAGCTAACCAATTTCTGGTATTTTGCATAATGACAGCATTAGCAAACCAGAACACCCTCCCACATGAAATAACCTGGAAAATGAAATGTGATACATTAAATGATGGTTTTTAGGACACAGAACACCAGGCAGTGGAAGACAGTGATACCTGAGAGATGAGAAACAAGGAAGTGAGCCCTATGACTTCCCAATATCACCACCTTGAGAGAGTTACCAGTTCACAGTGCAGAAAGGTGGAATCCAGCTAGAAACTAGTTGAGGAGACATTGGTGAGAGTCTGGAGAGACCAAGGGGATTAGAGTTCACATGGTGGAGTAGCAGAGAGGCAGAGAAAAGAGAGCTATACAGAGATAAAACAACAGAGATATGTTGATGGTTCCCTTTGAGTATTAAGTTAAATAATAACGAGCAAATACATGTGAAGAAACTACCCAAGGTCTGGCAAAGAAAAGGGCTAGGAACAGTGTCTGTTCCCACTAGCCAGACTGAGAAACCTCATGATTCACAGGGCATTGGGTAGAGCACATTGAAGGGTATTAGCTTATTAGTGGGAACTCTTTAGCCCTACACTAAACAATGATCTAGTCTCATCTAATAAATCTAAACAGCAAATCCCAATTACTTAGGATCTTTCTGAGTAATTCAACTGTATCCCAGAAGAAAACTGAAGAATATTTATATGAATACAAAATTATTCAAGATTCATTAGTCAGGGTTCTCCAGGGAAACAGAAATGACAGGAGATATATATATATATTATGTATTATGCTATATATACATATATATATATATATATATATGTAAATGTTATGATATTTATTATAGAAATTGGCTCACATGACTGTGGAGATTGGCAAGTCCAAGTTCTGTAAGGCAAGCCACAAGTTGGGAACTCCAATGAAGTTTTTGGTGAATTCCCCAAAAGCTGGCTGTCTGAAGTAGACATAGAAATTCCTCCATCCAAATGCTTAAATCATCAGTTTTCCCTTTAAGAACTTCAATAAATTGAATGAGACTTCTCTCTTCTGAAGGCAATCTCCTTTGTTGATTTTAGATATAATCAGTGATAGATGCAATCAATAGACTAATGATTTAAAACCATGAAATATCCTCAAAGTAACCATCAGGCCTGTGCTTGCTTGAACAAACAACTGGACACCATAACCTAGCCAATTGAAATTAACCAACAAGGTAAAATTTACTTTATATGGTATGTAATAAAAAATTAACATACATGTAAAGAAGCAGGAAAATAACACCCACAATAAAGAGAAAAATCAATCATTATGGACCCAGACTTAACAAAGATGTTAATGTTAACAGATTACATTAATAAGCTTTTATAACTGTGTAACATATGCTCTAATCTTAGGTAAAGAGATGGAAGCTATAAAATAGATCAAAATAAAACATCCAGACATGAAGTCTCCAATGTGTGAGATGAAAAATACAATGGATTACAGCCTAATAGTTATTGCAGAAGAAAAGATTAGTAAATTTGAAGATGTAATCAACAGAAACTATCCAAGAAGAAATATAGAGATAAAGAAATACTATAAAAAGAAAGACTATAAAAGAACAAGGCATCATCGAGCCATGAGATAACTTTAAGCAGCCTAATATATGCATAATTGGTATCCCCAAAGGAGAAAGTGAGGTGATAATAGAGAAGCCACAAATTAACATCAGGAATGAAGAGGTTAAGTCCCTACAGATTCTAAAAATATTAGAAGAGTAATAAGGGAATATTATGAGTAAATTTATGCCTATAAATTCAACAACTTAGATGAAATGAAAAAAAAAATCCTTGAAAGATATAAATTGCCAAAACTCACTCAAAAAGAAATAGATTCCCTGAATATTGCTGTATATCAAAGAAATAGATATTATAGTTAAAATTTTCAGACTTAATGGCTAGAGGGACTATCTCCACAATCCCTCTAGACAGAAATTCTGAAAGCTAAGAGTAAACTTCTTTCTCATTATCCATATATAATCCCCAAATCATTTACTTTTATTTCAATTCTGAAACAGATCTTGAAATACCCTTCTACTTTAGATAACCCACTATTACAGGCACTAAAAATATTTTTCCTGATATACTGCGATAGCTTCCAAAGTCATTTTTCAGAATAAAATCTATGGTCCACATTGTTTCCAGGGTGAAATATTGGACAAATTCAAGTTCTTTAAATTAACTACATCATAAAATCCAAGTGCTCATCATTTCATGTATGGACCTTGGTGATCTGGCTCACCTCCTGTCCTCACTTCTCATTCTATGCCCCAGCAATATGAAACCAGATGTTATTCTTCAATCACACCATGCTTTCTAAGCATTTGCATAATGCCTTCTCTAGACTTGGAATATTCTTTCTCTTCTTAGTTGTCCCGTGAAAACTAGTACATTAAAAGCCATTGCTCGGGGGCAAGATGGCGGAGTGGTGAGGAGCAGAATTTCGTCTCTCCCCTAGAGCAGCTGGCAATTTCCCAAGAACTATATGAAACAGTGTTTTCGGGGTCTCCAGTAACCAGTCACACATTGGACACAGTTTGGAATTGGAGGAAAAGCTGAGATTGCAGAGAACACTGTAAGCTCCCCAGACCAGGGGTCTGGCGCCCCTCCCCACCCAGACCTCACAGACTGTCTTGCTGCCGGCTCCCTGAAAGGGGGGGGGACCAAAAAACAGCAATCTGCTGAGGGCAAGAAGGAGGGCTCAACCCAGCCTCAACTGCAGAATTAATTAACAAATTAATTAACTAATTTTGGGAGCTGGGTTGCTAAAGAAGGGCTGGGCTCCGAGAAGTGGGCGCAGATAAAAGCGGGTGCCCATTCCCAGACTCCAAAAAAGCCATTTTTCCCCCTAAATTTTGTCCCTTCTGGCTTCTCACTGATCCCTTACCTTCTTGCATTTCAATAGCCCCCAGCAGGGGTGGAACTGAAGGGGTTGGAGAGTAATTATCAGACAATAGCCCAAAGCATATCTTTAAATGCTCTATTCTGACACTGACAAAACTTCCAGGCTGGGGAAAGACTTTTAAAAGAGACTCTTTTTTTTTTTTCCTTTTTTCTTTTTCTTGATTTCTTTTCTACTTTTTTTTTTTTAAATCTAAAAGTAATACATGCGGTTATTTTCTATCAGAAAGCCTAGGCTGAGGGACTAGTCTGGGTTTGGGAGGAAACAGAGTACCCACAGTGTCTTTGAGTTCCATATTCACTACTGAAGTTCTCCACCCCCGTCTTTAATTGGCAACTCAGGCTGACCAAGGAATCTACCTGGAGATGCCCCAAAGAGGAGAGGGGAGAAGGGAACAGTGCCCCTGAGAGACAACTGGAGTTCTGAGGATTGGGAGAGTGGAGGGAGGTCCAGCTCAGCTGGCAGTCCTCCTGAGAAACTCAGACCCCAGGGGCTGGAATTCAGATTCCGGCTTCAGTCAGCCACACCCCCGACAGGATCAGAGTCATCAGGAGAACTAAAGTCTCCACACCTCCTTACACTGGTGGGGTAGCTGCTGGCTGGCAAATGCCACCTGCTGGACCGGAGAGGAAAGGCACCAGTTCTAAAGGCCTCATAGGAGGGTCCCATTCTCAGGAAAACTCCATACCCTCCCAATGAGACCTGGGCCTCACTAGACTGGGAAAATCTGACTAGGGTTGACCATATCTAAGGAGACCCACTCACAAAAATGTTATATAGAGGCAGAGCAAGAAACAGAAAAAACAAGAGGGGAAAAATTCTGATCAACTAAATAGAACCTAAGTTAGAGGTCTAAAATAAGTTGAACTGAATAACAGAGGCCAGAGAACAAAGCCAACCGACAAGAAAACCACTAGGTAAAAGATAGAAAACAAGCTCCAAAATAAACTAATCAAGAGAATCAGATGCCTAGACAACTTAAGATAACAAGCCATACCAGGAAACACGAAAACATGGACCAGCCAAAGGAACAAACTAATAGCTCAGCCGAGACACAGGAGTGGAGGCAACTAATGCTAAATAAATTTAATGAAATGAAGGAAGATATAGTAAAAGAGCTGAAGGATATGAAGAAGACACTGGCTGACCATAAAGAAGAATTCATAAACTTAAAAAAACAAATGGCAGAACTCATGGGAATGAAGGCCACAGTGGAGGAGATGAAAAACACAATGAAGGGACACAACAGTAGATTTGAACAGGCAGAAGAAAGGATCAGTGAACTGGAAGACAGGTCATTTGAATTCATACACACAAAAGCCATTGCTCTATATCTTGCACTTTGAATGGATATTTTACCCATGGATAACTTTATACAATCAGTATTGGTCATTTGGAAAATACTCATTCAATGAATTATTCAGATATTCCAAATGTTTGACCCATTTCATTACACAATATTTAAAAAATCACCTCATTATTATCACCACGAATATCATCAGGGAAGTCTTTAAATAGTGGGAAGTTTTCAAATTCATGGTGTGGTTAAAAGTTTTTCCAATTTCTAATTTTCTGTCTTTTATAAGAGTTGGGAAATTTTCAGTGAATATGTCTTCTATTACTCTTTCTGCCCCTTTTCCCCTCTCTTCTCCTTCTGGGATACCCATAACACGTATATTTGTGCGTTTCATGTTGTCACTCAGCTCCCTAAGACCCTGCTCATATTTTTCCATTTTTTTCACCATCTGTTCTTTTGTGTGTATGAATTCAAATATCTTGCTTTCTAGTTCACTGATTCTTTCTTCTGCCTGTTCAAATCTACTGTTGTGTCCCTCCATTGTGTTTTTCATCTCCTCCATTGTGGCCTTCATTCCCATGAGTTCTGCCATTTGTTTTTTTAAGTTTATGAATTCTTCTTTATGGTCAGCCAGTGTCTTCTTTATATCCTTCAGCTCTTTTGCTATATCTTCCTTCATTTCATCAAATTTATTTAGCATTAGTTGCCTCCACTCCTGTGTCTCAGCTGAGCCATTAGTTTGTTCCTTTGGCTGGTCCATGTTTTCGTGTTTCCTGGTATGGCTTGTTATCTTAAGTTGTCTAGGCATCTGATTCTCTTGATTAGTTTATTTTGGAGCTTGTTTTCTGTCTTTTACTTAGTGGTTTTCTTGTTTGTTGGCTTTGTTTTCTGGCCTCTGTTATTCAGTTCAACTTATTCTAGACCTCTAACTTAGGTTCTATTTAGTTGATCAGAATTTTTCCCCTTTTGTTTTTTCTGTTTCTTGCTCTGCCTCTATGTAACCTTTTTGTGAGTGGGTCTCCTCAGATATGGTTGACCCTAGTCAGATTTTCCCAGTCTAGTGAGGCCCAGGTCTCATTGGGAGGGTATGGAGTTTTCCTGAGAATGAGACCCTCCTATGAGGCCTTTAGAATTGGTGCTTTTCCTCTCCTGTCCAGCAGGTGGCGCTGGCCAGCCCGCAGCTCCCCCACCAGTGTAAGGAGGTGTGGAGCCTTTAGTTCTCCTGGTGACTCTGATCCTGTCGGGAGCGTGGCTGACTGAAGCTGGAATCTGAATTCCAGCCCCTGGGGTCTGAGTTCCCAGAAGGAGGACTGCCAGTTGAGCTGGACCTCCCTCCACTCTCCCAATCCTCAGAACTCCAGTTGTCTCTCAGGGGCACTATTCCCTTCTCCCCTCTCCTCTTTGGGGCCTCCCCAGGTAGATTCCTTGGTCAGCCTGAATTGCCAATTAAAGACGGGGGTGGAGGCCTTCAGTAGTGAATACGGAATTCAAAGACACTGTGGGTACTCTGTCTCCCCCAAGCCCAGCCTAGTCCCTCAACCTGGGCTTTCCGATAGAAAATAACCACATATGTTACTTTTAGATTAAAAAAAAAAATAGAAAAGAAAAAAAAAAAGGAGTCCCTTTTAAAAGTCTTTCCCCAGCCTGGAAGTTTTGTCAGTGTCAGAATAGAGCCTTTAAAGATGTACTTTGGGCTATTGTCTGATAATTACTCTCCAACCGCTTCAGTTCCACCCCTGCCGGGGGAATGTCGCTGTGATCTCCGCTTTTCCTCCAATTCCAAACTTGTGTCCAATGTGTGACTTGTTACTGGAGATCCTGAAAACACTGTTTCATATAGTTCTTGGGTAACTGCCAGCTGCTCTACAGGAGAGATGAAATTCTGCTCCTCATCACTCCGCCATCTTGCCCTGCCTCCCCAATTTCTAATTTTTACTTGAAATCTTAAATATACAACAAATGCTGTCAGTTGTTTTCCTTGAAGTAATAGGCTCACTTCTTTAATACTTTAGAAAATGTCTGCCATAAGTACAATTCTGAATAACAATAGTTTTTCAATCCATCGCCTTTTCAAGTAAAAATTTATTCAGTGAAGAAACTGGTCTGTTGAGCTCACACCTCAAACCACAGCACAAGTATTTTTCCTTGTGGAACCATCATAATTCACCATGCAGAAGGACTTTGCATACACTTCTCATTTCATCAGACTAAAAAGAGGACATGTACACAAGCATTAAGTTTAACAAAATCAATAAATTTTATTGTTTAATTAATGATATTCTTAAGTGAAACTGACGTGTTTTTAATCTGCAAGTGCACAGTGGTGAAAGAGAACAACGCTATTTGGGGCTACTGCCTTGTTTTATGCTAAAGCCCCAACACTTTTTCCCACTACTGCTTTTGCAACATTAATTGAATGTCAGCACAATGAGAAAGGTCAGCATCTTAGTATCACTGTACAGATAATTTTACCCTTTCAGATCCCTTTGAAGGGATCTTACAGACTAGACTTTGAGAATCTCTGAGATAGATAACTATGATAGTTGAATATGGTACTTGCCAGTGCTACAAGAGCTATAATTTAGGGAAATTTTCAAAAATTATTTTGCTAATACTTATTAAGTGATTGCCATGTTTTATGCACTGTACTACACAATGAGGATAATCATATACATAATAGAAATTTACAAAAAATTATTTAGATAATATTTATCTTTGTCCTAATAGAGCTTACACACTAATGGGGATGAGTCAATTGAGCAGAAATATTTGTATAAATTTGAGCTGCAGAGTAATTAGGACAGATGATTGAAGAAGTTCTTCCTTCAGTGATGCATATTTGGGGTTCAAACAGACATTCTATTAGCTAAACCCTTTACTTCATAGTAGGTCAAGGATGCACATTTTGCATAATTAGTCACAAGTAAACAGCTGTGAAGTTTTCAAAATTGTTTGTGTTCATGTCTATATCTACTGTAGCCTCTCAGGTCTTGTTTGCAGGATGCAATATCCATTATACTTCCATTTTTTCTCTTTTACTTTTCATTTTTCCTCAGGACTGGGAGGATTCCTTCTAACAGAAGACTAACTGGAGAGGTAGGGATTACAAAGACAAGCAAGTCATCAACCTCAATAGGGTCTAAAATGGTAAAGTTCCTACACAATTTGCTTATAGCCTGAGGCTGTAACTGTCTCCCGTTGTTACCTGGGGCTGTTTGTCAGTGTCACTCTCCTCTCTACACAGTCAAGGTCTTTTTCAGATTCAGTTACAGTCATGAACTCAGTGCTCTACTAACTTCTTTCTCCTCTGCTGTCAAAATCTAGGGAAATGACATCCACAAATGGAAACTCACATGTGATTTTAGCAGAGGGTCTGGGAAGGCTCATTAACCAGAAGAAATCTTCAAATAGAAAACAGTGCCACTTAGTTGAAACATATAGCCAAATTGATTCCATCTAAATTGATTTGCCCTGCCCACATGGTGTTAAGTCATTGAGACTATTCCAAGTACAAATTAACAATTTCAAAGGTGATTCAAAGGGGTGTGGTTGACAATGGCAAATGAGCTGAGCTTTAGTCCTGGGGAATTAGAATCTTTGTTCTGAATTACATTAAATTCCTTTGGTGAAGCAATTCAATTAAACTCAATGGGCCTCCATTTTCTCATCTAATAAAATGGAACAATAAACACTTCCATCAAATATCACAGAGTTTCAAAATAGAAGAATATTTTGGAAAGAGCGTTGTACATATAAAATTTAAAAATGATTTGAAGTAATAATCACTGGAGTAAATAAGCACTGTCAGGTTGAGGATTTCTAGACACAGCAATAACTCATAGAAGTAAATGTTGATCTTTGAATAGCTAAAAAGCTATTTTTCCATTTAAGCCTTCTTGCTCTGCGTATTCCTCCAATGAGAAAAATGGTAAATTTCACTAGTGATAAGGAAAAAAATGCACAGAAGTATTTTTCAATTATTTCCTAAATTAAAGAAGCACTTCCATTCACAGCTTCATCCTTTATGTCTTACCCTCTCATAATCAGAAAGTACCAAATACCCTAACTACACAGAATTTGCTTCCAGAACATACAAAAACAACATGTTCTTTTATGCATCTTTATACTTGAACCTCCTGTTTTCCCCAACTGTAATTCTCTTCTTCCTCTTTTTCTTCTGATTAATTCCTGGTCGTCTGGAAAAACTCACCAAATGGCCATTTTCTTTGTGAGGCTTTTCCTAACTCCCCAAGACAGAGCTGATAGTACCTCTTCTCTCTTTCCATTACATTCTACACTAATTTTGTACAAATAATTACTGAATAGACATATCAACATACTATATTTTGCTGTAACTTTTTATGTCTTTTCCCCCAATAGACTATGAGACCATTAAAGGCATTGATCATGTCTTATATGAAAACGTATTTTTCCTCAGCCCCCTGTAAGCAGCACAGATCCAACCATGAACTTTCAAGTAAAAGCGAGGTAAGTCTGCTTTAGTTTACAGAGATGTGATAGATGGGGATAGACCTGTCACTGTCTACGTGATCTCTATGTGACTTTCAAGTATATCTGTTTCTCTCATCCCCACCTTTCTGTTTTCCCTGGCAATCCAGAGGATACCTAAAATATGCCTCAGACACTCTTATCCATAATATTATTCAAATAAAATAGAATTTAATATGTGAAAACAGCCTATAAGAAGCATGAAGCACAAAGGGAAAAATTTGATGCTGTTGCTTTGAGCCTTCCCACAGAAGGCTTCACTTAGGGGCATTAGGTTCAAACATTTAATGACAGACATTTGAACATCTCACACTCTTTTGTTATGTGTTTTGTCACTTGACTTATTTAAAACCTATGGCACAGGCCACTACTCATATTTCAGTGAAGGGAAAAACAAACACAATCAAAAATCAAAACACAAAATTGCTAGTTCTAGCTGTCTAACTTCAGAATCGTTTCCAATATTTCTTGATTCTTTTCCCCGGAAGTTCCTCAACATTATATGGCAGCAGAAGTCTGCAAATGTCTTCTGTAAAGGGGCAGATAGCAAATACATAAGGCTTTGTGGGCCAAGAGGCAAAATCAAAGGTATTATGAAGGTACTTATATAAAAGAAAGAAAACTAATTTCCCCAATTTTTTATTAACAAAATACAAAATACAATAATAATATTTGAGATCAATTTTCATAATACAAGACTGCTTATGAGCAGAATGGAATTCTTTGACTTTTGGGGTGAGCGAGGTATGATTTCACATACTTGAGGTTCAAAGCTGATCTGTAGTGAGATTTCATGTATTTCATCTTTGAAAGTGTTTTTTTTTTTTCACAAAGAGAAATGGTCATGTGGCACTAAAAATGCTGATAACTGCATCACTGTGATTTGTAGTGCACCAGGTAGCAATGAGAAGTGATGAGAGCACAGTATCTGGCCTCTGTCACAACTACTACACTCTGCTATCGTAGCACAAAATTAGGCACAGAATGACTGTGTCTGTATTCAAATAAAACTTTATTTTGGATATGAAATTTGAATTTCATAGAATATTCACATCACAAAATACTATTACTTTCATTTTTTTTTAGCCATACACAAATGTAAAAATCATTCTTAAATCATGGATGAACAAAATAGGCAGTAGTTTGGATGTAGCCCTGGGTTTGGGTTTGCTTATCCCTGATATGTGGTATGCTTTTGTATTACAGCCATGTATAGGGTTGATTTTCTTTTTCTTATTAGAGAAGTTGTAGGTTTACAGAAAAATCATGCAGAAAGTACTGAGTTCCCATATACCCAACACTCATACACACAGTTTTTCCTATTATTAACATTTTGTATTAGTGTACTACCTTTGATGAACCAATATTATTATAATGATATTAACTGTACCCATAGTTTCATTAGGATTCACTATTTGTCTTTGTATAATTCTGTGTTTTTTTTTTATTGTGGTCACATATATACAAAATAAAATTTCCCATTTTAACCACTTTTAAATATACAATTCAGTTATGTTAATTACATTTGCAATGTTGTGCTACTAGCAATGCCATCAATTGCTGAAACTTTTCCATCACCCCAAACAGAATTTCTCTACCAATTAAGCATTAACACCACATTCCTCATCCCCACTCCTAACCCTGGTAAACTGTAGTCTAATTTCTGACTCTAAGACTCTGCACATTCTAATTATTTTATATAACTGAGATTGTACAATATTTTTTCTTTTGAGTTTTGCTTATATCATTTAACATAATGTCTTCAAGGTACACCCATGTTGTAACACATATCATAATTCCATTCCTTTTTATGCCTGAATAATATTCCACTGTGTGTATATAGCACATTTTGTTTATTCACTCATCTGCTTATGGTCACTTGGGTAGCTTTCATATTTTGTCTATTTTGAATAATGAGGCAATGTACATCAGTGTGAAAATATCTGTTAGATTAAGAGCTTTCAATTCTTTAGGGTATAAACCTAGAAGTAGGATTGCTGGGTCATATGGCAATTCTATACTTAACTTTCTAAGGAATCACCAAACTGTTTTCACAGTGGCTGCACCATTTTACATTCCAATCAACAATGTATGAGTGTTGCTATTACCCCACGTCCTCTCCAACACTTGCTATTTTCTTCATAGTAGCCATTCCAGTAGGTATCAAATAGTATCTCATTGGATATTTTTGGTATTAGAGAAGTTGGGAGATTACAAAACAACTGTGCATAAAACATAGAATTCTTGTACACCACCCCACCACCAATGCCTTGAATTGGTGTGGAACATTTGTTATTATTGATGATAGCACTTTAGAAATAATAGTATTATTTTTTAACAGTTGTTACCTTTATTACAATTAATGAAAGTTTATTAAAATAGTTCTTTCATCCATTATTTATGTTAGGTGTATTTTCCCCATATGCCATTCTATTATTACTACCTTGTTATACATTTGTTATAACCAGTGAAAGAGCATTCCTATATTTGTACAATTAACTATAATCCATTGTCTACAATAGGTTTCATTGTGCTGTACAGTTCTATGTTTTATTGTTTAATTTTTATTCTAGTAATATATACATACTAAAGTTTCCTCTTTTAGCCACATTCACCTATATAGTTCAGTGCTTTGATTAAACTCACAACAATTTGCTACCATCACCAACACCATCCATTTCCAAACCTTTACAATCAACCTAAACAGTAATTCTGTACAAGTTAAGCATCAACTCCCCATTCTCAAACCCCAATCTATTGCCTGGTAACCTACATTCTAGATTCTAACTCCATGAGCTTGCTTATTATAATTAATTCATAAAAGTGTGATCATACAATATTTGTCTTTTATCTTTGGCTTATTTCATGCAACATGATATCTTCAATGTACGTCCCTATTGTTACATCTATCAGGACTTCGTTCTGTTTTGCTACTGAATAATATTCTGTTGAATGGATATACCACTTTTATTTATCCATTCATTGGTTGATGGACACTTGGGTTGTTTCCATCTTTTGGCAACTGTGAATAATGCTGCTATGAACATTGGTGTGCAAATGTCTATTCAAGTTTCTGCCTTCAGTTCCTCTGGGTATATATGCCAAGTAGCAGGATTGCTGGATTACACGGCAATTCTAAACTTAGCTTTCTGAGGAACTGCCAAACACAGTGGCTGTGCCATCTAACATTTCCACCAGCAATGAATGAGTATTCCTCTTTTTCTACATAGTCTCCAACAGTGTAGTTTTCTGTTTTTTTAAGTGACCATTCTATTATGTATGAAATGATAACCCACTCTGTTTTTTTAAATAATTCAATTTTATTGAGATGTATTCACATACCATACAGTCAAACAAAGTGTACAATCAATTGTTCACAGTACCACCATATAGCTGTGCATCCATAACCAAAATTAAGTTTTTGAACATTTTCATTACCACACACACAAAAGTAATAAGAATAAAAATTAAAGTGAAAAAGAACAATTAAAGTAAAAAAGATCACTGGTGCTTTTTTTTTTTTTTGCCCCCGTTTTTCTATTCATCCATCCATACACTGGACAAAAGGGAGTGTGATCCACATGGCTTTCCCAATCACATTGTCACCCCTCATAAGCTACATTGTTATACAATCATCTTCAAGATTCAAAGGTTCTGGGTTGTAGTTTGACAGTTTCAGATATTTACTGCTAGCTATTCCAATTCATTAGAACCTAAAAAAGGGTTGTCTATATTGTGCATAAGAGCATCCACCAGAGAGACCTCTTAGCTCCTTTTTGAATCTCTGAGCCATTGAAACTTATTTCATTTCATTTCACATCCCACTTTTGGTCAAGATTTTCTCCATCCCATGATGCCGGGTCCAGATTCCTCCCTGGGAGTCATAGTCCACGTTGCCAGGGGTACTTACACCCCTGGGTGTTAGGTCCCACATAGAGGGGAGGGCAGTGATTTTGATTTGCATTTCCCTAAGAGCTAGTAATGTTGGGCATGTTTTCATGTACTTTTTAGCCATTTGTATTTCCTCTTTGGAGAAATGTCTATTCAAGTCTTTTGCCCATTTTTAAAATTGGTTTGTTTGTCTTTTTATTGTTGAATTGTAGGATTTCCGTATATATTCTGGATATTAAAACCTTATCAGATATGAGGCTTCAAAATTTTTTCTATCATTCTGCACCAAGGGATAAGATCATGTGTGCTTTAAATTGTTTTATTAATATGGTGTATTACATTAATTTAATTTCTTATGTAGAACCACCCTTGTATTCCTGCTATAATTCCCGTCTGATCTCAGTGTATAATTATCTTAATGTGCTGTTGGATTCAGTATGCTTGTATTTTGTTCAGGATTTTTGCATCTATATTTTGAAAGATATTGGTCTGGTGTAATTTTATTTTCTTGTGATGTATTTATGTTGTTTATTGTGAATAGACAATTATCAGTGTGCCTAAAGCTCTGTGTCTATATGGTCATTAATATGGTTGACTCTTTCCTGGTATTTGTGAAAAAATGTAAAATTCTGTGCTTCATTTTACTTTTTGGAAGCTAAATTAAAGAAAACAAACCTAAAAAGTTGACTTACCTGTGTAAAATTTAAATGAATTTAATGCTTTATGCCTAATCACCTTGAAACAGAAAGGAGGAAGCCATAATCAAGCAGAAAGAGAACTTATTTTTTAGTCACATGAACCTACTTCTAAACTCCATTTCTGTCCCTTACTAATTAAATAACCTCAGGTAAATTTTCAATCTCTGTGAGCATGATGTTTACTTATTTCAGTTCTCACAGATAGGCATTCTGATTTTCAGTTTATAGATGAGAAAATTATGTAACATATTGCCCCATAGCTTACTTTCAAAAAGAAGTTTTAGTTTTTCTGAATAATTTATTTATGATTTACATAAATAAAATCAGCACTTACTAGCTGAGTTAAATAGCCACAAGTCTACACAGGTGACTTTCTCCATTGATAATCATACTGCATAAGAAACAAATCAGTACAATACAACATGGTTTAATGTAAATAGAACATGTGGGCATTAAAAATGAAATACATAATGTGGATTTCAGATGCATGATGTGAAACTAAATACCCCTAATTTTAAAAATTAACAGAACATTTACTAAAACTGTAAATCATGTCACTAGTCTTATATTTTGTTTTAGAAGTAAATTCCATGATATCATCATGTGAGTCAGCAATATTTTTAAACGGTACATTCAAATGTGGATCACAAATATCAGAGAGATTCACTGCCAGGGAGCCCACATTTTAATTCCATTCCCAGTATGGACATGCTCTTTGACTTTGGAAAATGTCATTTTAAAGCAACACTCGTTGTTCTCAGTAGAACACAAAGCTTTGCTTATTTACATAAAAAACATAAGCATCTGGGACAGAGTGACAGAGTGTCATCTCCCCTTTCCTGCCACTCAACTCAAGACTTATGTCCATATTCAAAAGTCTTTCCTACAGGGAAAGTGGTAGGCCAGTTATGCTAAGGTTTTATCAGCAAAGCATTTGGAAACACAAAAGGAGAAAGTTGGAAATCACAATGATTTTCTGTATAGTATATTGTTTTATATAAATCCTAAATAACAAGAAAATTTAACATAAAGTAACATTTGAAATCACAATGATTTTCTGTATAGTATATTGTTTTATATAAATCCTAAATAACAAGAAAATTTAACATAAAGTAACATTTTATTAAATGTCTCTAAGTATTCATGATTTCATCATTCTAGAAAACTAGTTTGGAGAGTGCACAAAGTAGCCAATATTCCCAGTATCAGCATGCATACTCAGAGCATTACAATATAGAAGCTGTGGATAACCTGAGGAAAGAAGTTAAAATACAGAAAGAAAATGAATTCACATATAGAAAGCAGGCAACTTCACCACCACAATCACCCTAGAAATGTCATTCAATTCAAATACATTTTTGCTTCTCACAAGTAGCTTAAGATTATTTACTTTCTTTTTGAACTTTCTGTGTGTGTGTGTACTCACATGTGTATATGTGTATAAACACACATACAACTAAATAAAAATATTTTAAAATATATACTTGAATAAAACAAATAGTTGATGCTTGATCTAAGCTTGTGATAGGGGATTGCACATGTACAATAAGTTGAATCTCAGAATAGGTCTTGAGAACTGATTACATGGAAATCTAAGAAACAATTAAAGGCACACACATTCCCAACTTTGTGTATAGAGTGTGTGCTGGTTTGAATGTATTATGTCCCCCAGAAAAAGCCATATTTTTTGAATGCAGTCTTGTGGGGCAGACGTTTTGGTGCTGATTAGATTTGCATGGAAATATGCCCCACCCAACTGCAGGTGATAACTCTGATGAGATATTTCCATGGAGGTGTGGCCTCACCCATTTAGTGTGGGCCTTGACTAGTAGAGCCATATAAATGAGCTGATGGGCAGAGGAAACTCAGTGCAGCTGTGAGTAACATTTTGAAGAGGAGCTACAGCCAAGAGGGACACTTTGAAGAAAGCACAGTAGCTGCAGATGAGAGACAGTTTGAATTCAGCCATTGAAAGCAGACTCTTGCTCTGGAGAAGCTGAGAGAGGACAAATATCCCAAGTGCAGCTAAGAGTGAGATTTTTGAGGAACTGCAGCCTAGAGAGGAATGTCCTGGGAGAAAGCCATTTTGAAACCAAAACTTTGGAGCAGGCACCAGCCACTTGCCTTCCCAGCTAACAGAGGTTTTCTGGACACCATTGACCATTCTCCATTGAAGGTACCCTTTGTTGATGGACAATTTATGGCCTTAAGACTGTAACTGTGTAACCAAATAAACCCCCTTTTATAAAAGCTAATCCATGTCTGGTGTTTTGCATTCTGGCAGCATTAGCAAACTAGAACAGATTTTGGTATCTGAAGTGGGGTGCTTTTGCTGCTGAGTTTGCAAATACCAAACATTGCAAAGGCTTTTTAAATGGATAAGGGGAAGATTCTGGAAGAATTATGATGAGCTTGATAGAAAAGGCCTAAACTGCTTTGAAGAGACTGTTTGTGGAGATATGGACTCTAAAGATACTTCTGACGAGGCCTTGAACAGAAATGATGAATGTGTTGTTGCAAACTGGAAGAGAGGTGATCCTTGTTTTAAAGTGGCAGAGAATTTAGCAAAATTGAGTCCTGGTGTCAGATGGAAGGAAGAATTTGAAAGCAACAACCTGGACTATTTAGCCGATTACATCTCCAAGACAAATGTAGAAGTAGTATCCTGGCTTCTACTTGCATCTTATAGTAAAATGCGACAGGACAGAGATAAACTTAGGACTGAACTCTTGGGTTCAAAGAAACCAGAAGCTGATGGCTTGGAAAATTACAGGGGGTGGAATCCCAGAAGCTACAGCCCAACATGAGGATGTTACCAAACACGGAACCCAGCTGCTATTTCAGTACAAGCCAAGATTGGAGATGGAATTATCCAGAAAGGATTTGTGGAAAGTCCTATTGTCTGATGGCTTTGACCCCTGTGTGCTTCATGCAAAGCCAACAGAATTTTTGCAAGATCTTTATAGACAGAGATGCTGCTGGTCTGGACTGGAGGAGACAGACAAGGAACAAATTGAAGGAAAAATTTCTTCAAAGACAGAGCCATGGAGGTTGAGGTCTGGAGTCAAGAGGCCTTGGGCTGTGAGAGTGGAGTGTCCCACACGCATGGAAAGGGTGAGTTTGTCCTGGAAGTCAAGGGCAGGCCTTCTGCCTTAATGCTCAGGAAATGTTCTGCCATCCCAAGCCCCAAAGAAGGTGGAGCACTTTCCCAAGGAATTGGGGACAGCCTGGCTGCCACCACACTGTTCTGAAGGGGTTGAGCATTTGCCCCAGAGATGGAAGGGAATCTGGATGCTGCCCCAACATTTGAGGAGGGCGGGGCTGAGAAGGTGGTCTCCCCAGTATGTGGATATGTTGGAGCACACACCTAAGCATTTGGAGAGTAAAGGGTTGCCACAAAGGCCCTTAGGAAGGGTTAGACTCCCACTCTTTCAAGCCCCAAGGGTGCAAGGTTATTCTGTAAATGACACTCAGACTTTGAAATCTAATGGAGTTTGTTCTGTGGGTTTTAGGAACTGTTTTGGTCCTGTTAACCCTGTTTTCCTTACTCTTTCTCCTTATGGCAGTGGGAATGTTTATCCTATGAATGTCCCTCCTTTGTATATTGGAAGCACATAACTTGTTCTAAGTTCACAGATCCACAGCTAAAGGAGAATTATGCCTTAGGACTGACCATGCCTATACTTGATTTTGATGGGAACTTATTGTTACCAAAATGATTTAAGCTTTGTGATATGGTGATGGGATGAATATATTTTGTATTTAGAAAGAATATGTTTTCCTGGGGTCCATGGGATGGAGTGTGCTGGTTTGAATGCATTATGTCCCCGAGAGAAAGCCATATTCTTTGATGCAGTCTTGTGGGGCAGACGTTTTGGTGCTGATTAGATTTGCATGTAAATGCACCCCACCCAACTGTAGTTGATAACTCCGATGAGATATTTCCATGGAGGTGCAGCCTCACCAATTTAGGGTGGGCCTTGATCAGTGGAGCCATATAAATGAGCTGATGGGCAGAGGGAACTCAGTGCAGCTGTGAGTAACATTTTGAAGAGGAGCTGCAGCCAAGAGGGACACTTTGAAGAAAGCACAGTAGCTGCAGATGAGAGATAGTTTGAAGACAACCATTGAAAGCAGACTCTTCCTGTGGAGCTGAGAGAGGACAAATATCCCAAGTGCAGCTAAGAGTGACATTTTTGAGGAACTACAGCCTAGAGAGGAACATCCTGGGAGGAAGCCATTTTGAAACCGAAACTTTGGAGCAGACACCAGCCACATAACTTCCCAGCTAACAGAGGTTTTCCACACACCATTGACCATTCTCCAGTGAAGCATTAGTGAACTAGAACAGACTGGAAGATCTAATTTAGCTTTCAGATTTAGGAAACAGAACATTCTGTAAGGTTTTCTTCGATTCAGAAGAGGAATACAAAGCAATCTCTGATTAGAACTGAGAGGATATGGGTGATTTATGCTTAATTTTACATATATAAAATTTAATAGATTGCAGTTCAAGTCAAAATCTAAGGGTCATTTTGTGGATTCTGTTTTCTTGTACGCCATGTCAAAATATTCAATTCCACTTACATTTCCAGCCATAATGGAATAAGAGGGATCAGATTTATTCTCCTGCCTTAAGCTATGAAAAACAAGCAAAATATTTGAAATAATGGTTGCCAGGCATTGGACAAGAGGTAGTGTAGGAAACAAGTGACTTCTGAAAGAAAGAAAAAAAATAAGGTAAGTCCTATGATTGCTTCAGCTTACTAACATGGTAGAGTTTCAGGTGCTAGCCAAATGGAACCTGGCAGTCTCCCTACTGAGGCCAAGGATAGGTCTACCCAAAAGCAACAATCATCAAATTTCCTGGAGTTCACATAGTGCTGAGAATAGTTCATGCTGCATTACGTCAAAGTGGAAAGATTTTCTATAATGGACAAATCATAGTCCTAAGAAGGCTTTTGCATCAGAAGTGGGGCCAAATTAGTTCTACACTGAAGGCTGTTCTGGACCTGATTAGCAAAATTCAAAAGTAAACCACAAAATTATCAAACTCTTAGCAAATAACTTAACTGCATCCCAGAACAAAACCCTAAAATATTTCAATTGATGTCAAAAAAAAAATTAGCTCCAAATGTTGTAGAATTCACAGTGTCTGCCATCCAATGAAACAAAAATATATGGTCCTTAATAAGAAATATAATCAATGAAAGGGAAAAGGCCAAGAGACAAAGTAGATAATGTATAGACAAACATATTAAAATAACTATTACAAATATATTTTCTATGTTTAAGAAGGTAGAAGAAATCAAGTTCACTTTAAGGAGAGACATGGAAGATACATAAATGACATAAATTGAACTTCTAGAGATGAAACATAGAAGAACTGAATTGAAAAATACACAGGATGGTATTAATAGCAAATTAGAAATTGCAGAAAAAAATATTAGTAAATTGAATACATTAGCAATAAGAACAAACAAAACTGAAAAACAGTAAAAAAGATGGCAAAAAAGGAAGACATTTAGGAAGCCACAGAACAAGATTATATGTGAAAAGCAATGTTGACCCTTTCACCAATTTTGTTTATTATTTTATGTGAGATTCTAAACAGTGCAATAATAAAAATATGATGGTTTGAAGCTGTATGTACCCCAGAAAAGATGATGTTCAGAAAAGATCATCTAATCCATTTATATAGACCTATTGTGAGTGGGAACTTATGATTAGGCTATTACAGTTGATGTATGCCCAGGAAGGTCCTAATCCTCTTACTGGAGTCCTTGATAAAAGGATAGAAGAAAGAGAAGCTTAGACAAAATAACACACAGAAGCTAATAGGTACAGAAGTTAAAAGACAGTAACATGCAGAAGTTCAGAGAGGAAGCCACTGAAGCCAGAAGCTGGAAGTAATGAAACCCAAGAGAGAAGGGAGAGACCAGCAGACCTCACTGTATGCCTGACTTATGATAGAGGAGCTAAGGATCACCGGTAGCCAGTCTTCAGGGAGAAGGAATCATCCTGTTGATGCTTTAATTTCAACATTTTCATGACCTTAGAGCTATAAACTTGTAAGCTAATAAATAGCCATTGTTGAAAGCAAGTCCATTTCTGATGTATTGAATTTCATCAGCCTTAGCAAACTAAAACAGAAAGAAAAATAAAAATCATCCAGAATCAAAAAGAATAATTTAAGCTGTCTTTATCAGGATATGACAGGATCATCTTCATAGAAAGCCCTAAGGAATCAATAAAAATGACACTAGAAATAATAAGTGGATTTAGCAAGGTTTCAGGATACAAGGTCAGAATACAAAAATTAATAGTATTTCTAGGAACAATTGGAGATTAAAATTTAAAATACCATTTACTGTAGCATGTAAATTTATCAAACACTTAGGGATAAATTTAGCAAGAGATGAGTAAACTTCTCCAGTTGTGCTTTTATGTCCCCACAAAAGCCATGTTCTTTAATGCAATCTTGTGGGTACAGATTTGTTAGTCTTTTGACTAGTGTGGAAACTTTTGATTGAGTGTTTCCATGGCAATGTGACTTACCCAGCTGTGGGGGATATTTTTGATCAGATTACTACAGTAGGGATGTGGCTCTACCCATTCAGAGTGGGTCTTGATTAGTTCTCTATAGTATTTAAGAGAGAAGTTAGGAGCTGACCCAGACCCAGATGATTGCTGATGCTAAGAGATTCTTGGAGATGTGGAAAGAAGGAGGCTTGTAGATGCTGAGCTAAGAGATAAAGCCCAGAGTTTGCCCCAGAGAATTCAAGAGAGGACCCACAGATTCTTAGAGAGAAATGCCCTGGGAGAGAGAAGCAAGGATGTACAGAAGCTGACAGAGAGGAGTGAAACACGACCTGAGATCAAAGGACCAGCAGACACCAGCCACTTGCTTTCCTAGCTGACAGAGGTGTCCTGGTTGCCATTCTTCAGTGAAGGTACCCTCTTGCTGACGTTTTATTTTGGACACTTTTATGGCCTTAGGACTGTAAATTTGTAAACAAATAAACCCCTTTTATAAAAGTCCATCCATTTCTGGTATTTTGCATTATTGGCAGCTTTAGCAAACCAGAACACAAGCGAAAACTATAAACAATTGTGAAGAAGATTTTAAAGAGAAGGAAAATAAATGGGGAAATATATACTCTATTCATAGATTAGAAGACTCAATATTATTAAGAATTCTTTTCTCCTCAATTTAATTTATAGATTGTATATAATACTAATTAAAATCTCAAGAGACTTTATTGTAGAAATGCAGAAGCTAATTCTAAAATTTATTTAGAAATACAAAGGACTTAGAATAGAGAAATCAATTTTGAAAAAGAATGAAGTTGGAAGAAGTATACTACCTGACCTCAATTTAATATAAGGAACAGCAATTATAACAGGGTGGTATTAGTGTAAAGATAAATATGTAAAGCAGTGACACAGAATATAAAGTCCAGAAATAGACTCACAGATGTATGGTCAATTGATTTTTATCAATAGTGCTAAGGACATTGAATGGGGAAAGGATCATCTCTTCAAGAAATGGCATAGGAGCAATTGGGCACTCATATGCAAAAAGATGGCTTTCAACTTTTACCTTGAACAATGTAAAAAATTCCCTCAAACTGGATCACAGACCTATAAGTAACATACTTGTAAGAAAACATAGAAGCAGAAACAAAAAAATAAATCATAAATGAAAAGAGGGATATTAAAACCAACCCCACAGAAATAAAAAGTACTATAAGAAGATACTATGAACAAATGAACACCAACAAATTATATAACCTAGATTAAATGGGGAAATTCCTAGAAACACACAAACTGCCTACATTGATTCAGGAAGAAATATAAAATCTCAACAAACCAAAAACTAGTAAAGAGACTGAATCAGTAGTCAAAAACCTCCAAAAAAAAAAAAAAAAAAAAAAGAAAGAAAAAAAAGAAAAGAAAAGCCTATAGCCAAATGGATTCACAGGGGAATTTTACCAAATATTACAATAATTATTGCCAATCATGCTCAAACTACTTAAAAAAGTTAAGAAGAGAAACAAACCATAACTCATTCCATGAGGTCAGTAATACCCTCAAAACAATGCCAGATAAAAGTACCACAATAAAAGAATATTGCCAACAAATACCCTATAGGAGTGTATATGCAAAAATCCTCAACAAAGTGCTAGCAAACTGAATCCAACAGCACAATAAAAGAATTATACACCATAATCAAGTGGAATTTATCCCAGGTATGCAAGGATGGTTTAACATAAAAAAATCAATTAATGTTATACACCACATTAACAAAACAAAGGAGGAAAATCATTACCATCTCAATTGATGAAGAAAAGGCATTTGACAAAATCCAGCCCCTTCTTGATAAAAAGCACTTAGAAAACTAGAAATATAAGGAAACTTCCTCAACATGATAAAAGTCAGATATGAAAAATCCAGGAAGATTGTGGGAAGATGGCAGAGTAGAGAGTGCCAAGACTCAGTCCTTCCATCAGAACAACTAATGAGTAGACAGGAACTGTTTAATGTAACTGTTTTGAAACTGTGGAGCCAGAAGAACAATGTGCAGCATCCAGGGAAAAGTGGGAGGAAGAGGCTAATTAATTACAGGAAAAACAGTAAATCACTCTCTCTGTGTGCAGTGACTACTGGTGCCCATCCTCCCTCTCATAACAGGCCATCATGGGGTCTAGTCCCTAGCTAGCTTGCTGGTGACAGAGAGGGACATAAAAATCCTCTTCCCCCAAACCAGGGGTGGAAATAGCCAATCATTTATCATGGCTTTTGTTTGATGACTCCAAGTCACCAGAGGCCTGGTTCTGAGTGTGCTCATTATTTCAACCATCCCCAGAAAAAGGCATGCCAGCCCTTGTTTCAATTCATCCTGGATAAAGGCCAGGGAGGAGAAAACTTAAAAATGCTATGACTCCTCAGGGTTTGGGGGGAGGATATTAGTTGAAAGGCTGTATTTTCTGAGAGGGTCAGGAAGGCCTGGATTTGAAGAGCTGTGAAAAAATTCTAGGTTGCCATACTGATCCCAATCCCAGGGCACCTTGGAGTCAATTTGTGCCCATTCATACATCCCTGGTATGTTTTTGCTGGGAAAGACTGAGGTGGGAAAATCCTTTCAGGCATGCCCCTCCTCCACAATTTACCCTCCAGGAAAAATCAGCATGAGACAATAAAAGGATTGTAAGAAAGTGTAGAAACAGGCAATCTGCAGCAAAGTTTTGTCAGCTTCAATCATCAAGGGGAGGGAGGTCTGTCTTCTGAGAGACACAGGGCACCCAAAATCTTTAAACAGTGGTATTTCAAAACAACTAACAAAAGCCCAGAACAAAACACAGGAGCAGAAATTCAGGGAAACTCCTGAACACCTCATTGATCTTGGGCAGACCTTCCTGACAGGAGGGCAAAAGCTCAATAACATCTGTCTTATCATGAGCAGTTTACAAAACAAAGAAAAAGATATTTCAGGGAATAAATGTAAGAGTTAACATTTTAAAATATTAAAATATACAATGTAAAACAAAAGAGTACAAGACAAACAAAGAAATAGGAAATTGATGGCCCATCCAAAGAAGAGGACAAAAATCCAGAAAACAACAAGGAAGAAGACCAGAATGAGGACATACCAAACAAAGAATTCACAAAAATGACTTAAAACTACACAAGGACATGAAGCAAAATTCAGAGAAAGAACTAAAGAAGACCAGGAAAACAATGAATGAGACATATGAGAATCTTAGTAAAGAGATAGAAAGTCTTATAAAGGAATGACACAGAGCTACTGGAGTTGAAGACCACAACAACTGAAATGAAAAAATTCCCAGGAGGGCTTCAAGAAGAGATTGGAGCAGGTAGAAGAAAGAATCAGTAAACTCAAAGACAAGACACTTGAAATGAGTCAGGCTAAGGAGCAGGAAGAAAAAAGAACTATAAAAAGCAAAAATAGCCTAAGAAATCTCTGAGAAACCAGGAAGTATGCCAATATGCCTATTATGAGCATCCCAAAGGAGAAGAAAGAGAGGTGCAGAAAGAATATTCAAATATTCAAAGAAATAATGACAGAGAACCCCCAAACATAACAAAAGACATGAAAATGCACATCCAAGTAGCCCAGAGGGTGCCAAATAGATAAATATGAAAAAAATACACCCTGTCATAAATTGATCACCTTATCAAATGCAAAGTGTAAGGAGAGAATTCTGAAAGCTGCAAGATAAAAGCAACATGTTATGCACAAGGGAGTCTCAATTAGATTGAATGCCAATTTCACATGAGAAACCATGGAGGCAAGAAGGCAGTGGGTTGAAATTTTGAAAGTGCTGATAGAAAAGAACTGCCAACCAAGAATTTTATATCCAAGTTGACTTTCTTTCCAAAATGAGGGAGAGATTAATACATTCCAAGATGAACAAAAGCTGAGGGACTTCATCACCACTAGACCTCCCCTATAAGCAATGGTAAGGGGAGTTCTTCAGACTTAATGGTAAGGACAATAGACAGTGGTTGAAAGTGGAATAATGAAGTAAAGACCTGCAGTAAAGGTAACCACTTTGGCAATTATAAAACCAGTGCTATTGTAGTGTATTGTTTAGTATGTAACTCCGCTTTACACTTCCTACAGGAAATAAAATGCAAATGCATAAAAATAATGATAAATCTATGGTTTTGGACATAAAATGTACAAAGGCATCAGGAGCAATAAGTGAATAAAAAGGCATGGGGACAAGGGTGTAAGAAAAGTATACATGCATGCTATTGAAGTTAATCTGGTATCAAACCATATATACATACCTAGGATGTCAAATTTTAACCCCATTATAACTGTAAGGAAAATAGATGAACAATATATCCAGACAGAAAAGAGGAGGTGCTTACTAAGAAGCAATGCAAAAATTTTTAAAAAGTAGGTTTTAACAGAAGAATTGAGGGACCAAAAATGTGTAAGACATGTGAAGGATAAATAACAAAATGGAAGAAAAAAGTCCTGCATTATCGGTAGTGACTTTTATTACATTTAATTTTATTGAGATTGTTCACATACCATACAATTATCCAAAGATCCAAAGTGCATAATCAATTGCCCACAGTTCCATCATACAACAGCATGTCCATCACCACAATTATTTTTTTCAATTTTTATAACATTTTCATTACTCCAGAAAAGAAGTAAAGACAAAAAAAAATCTCAAATACTCCCATACCCATAACCACCCCCCTCCATTATTGACTCATAGTATTTGTACAGCACATTTATTACTAGTGAAGAAAGAATGATAAAATATTGATAACTGTAGTACATAGTTTGCAATAGGTACATTTTCCCTATACACTCCTCTATTATTAACTTCTATTTATAGTGTCGTTCATTTGTTCTAGTTCATGAGAGAGATTTGTAATATTTGTACAGTTAATCATGGAGATTGTCCACCACAAGATTCACTGTTTTATACAGTCCCATCTTTTAACCTCCAACTTTCCTTTTGGTGACATACATGACTCTAAGCTTCCCCTTTCCACCACTTTCACACACCATTCAGCACTGTTAGTTATTCTCACAATAATGTGCTACTGTAACCTCTATTTCCAAGTACTTAAGTTCAACCTAGTTGAACATTCTGCTCATAATAAGCAGCTGTTCCCCATTCTTTAACATCATTCCATATCCTGGTAACTTCAATTTCATGTCTATGAGTTTACATATTATAATTAGTTCATAAATGTGAGACAATGCAATATTTGTCCTTATGTGTCTGACTTATGATTTATTTCACTCAATGTAGTGCCCTCAAGTTTTCTTCATCAATCCATTTTTTAAAGATGGTTTTGTTCACCCACCATACTTTCTGTCCTAAGTAAACAATCAACGGTTCCCATATAGTCATATATTATGTATTCACCACCATCACCACACCCTATATAAGGACATCTCCATTTCTTCCACAAAGAAGGAAAAAGAGTCAAAGAAGGTAGAGAGTCAAAAGAAAAAGAAAAAGAAAAAGAAAAAAAAAAACATGAGAGCCACAAAGCAACAAAAGTAAAGGTAGAGTTAACATGAAGTAGAACAAAAGATTCAGACAACATCACCAATGCCAAGAGACCCATACCTCTTCCCCACATTCCCCCTTAAAGGCATTTAGCCTTGGTATACTGCTCCTGCCACATTAAAGGAAGCATAATACAATGCTCCTGCTAACCACAGTCTCCAGTCTCCACTGACTGTAACTTCATCCCTAATACCACTCTCTCTCCAACACCCTGCAAAGTTGACATTCATTTGCTCTCCCCCATTCAAAAACATATCTGTAGGAAATGGAACCTAAGATGGTAGCTGGAAGATGCAGGGCAAAAAAACACCTCCATGAAAAATACTAGATAAAAGCCAGAAAGTGACTCAGAACACCAGTTCCAGCAATGCACCAGCTGGACAATGTCTGCTAAATCCACAGGGACCATGCGCTTGGTGAAACTGGGAGTCTGCATTCTGAAATGAGTGAGTAAGCCAACTGAATGTCTGGCATCCATGCTGTGGTATGGGGAAATCATAGGTTGGTGTTTGGGTTTCTTTAAAAACAAAAAAACAAAAAAAAAACAACAAAAGCAGCTGCAGACACAGCAGCAAGAACCACACAGTGAAGCATGGCAGGAACAGGCTGTGCAAATTTCTCAATATCTGGCATGGAAGATAGCCTTTCATGCACTGGCTACTAAGTGTCTCCAGGCAAGGCAGGCAGAGATGAGCCAAAAGGGGAAAATAACCATGCCCCTTGCAGTCATCTTCCCAGTGAGCTGGGAATGCTCCTGCCTGGCACCAGAGCCACAGCCCAGAGCTGCACCAAAAAACACCACTGTGACAGGAAGTGTTTCCAGCAACACACACACATGCCAAAATATTGGGCATGGACAGTAGCCTTTTGCATACCCACAGCTAATTGTCCCAGCTGGAAAGGCAGAGCTGTGTGAAAAGGGGGGAAATTAACACACTCCATACAGCCATCCTTACAGCAGGCTTGGAATGCCCCTACATGGTCTGGTGGCTCAGAACTTCCCTTGAGGGATGGCATGCACTTGTGGCATAGCACAACCTTCCCTCAGAAGAGGCCCTAGAAAGGCATGTCTTGGAATGGGGACCCACTTGGAAATCCCAGGGACCATATACCAATACCAAGGACTTGTGGGTCAGCAGCAGAGACAATCTGTGCAAGACTGAAATGAAGGCTTAGACTCTTTCAACAGCCTTAAATCTCCAGGGACCCCTAGGAGGTTTGATTATTAAAGCTGCCCTCCCTCCCTAACTGCTCAGACACATGCCCCAAATTCAGGGTGGACAGCACCAATAACACTCCCAAACTTGGTGCACCAATTGGACCCCATAAGAATCAGACCCACACACACCACAAAGATAAAGTTGGGGAGAACTGACTTGAGGGGAATAGGTGGCTCTCAGGCACCATCAGCTGGTTAAGGCATATGCCACCAAACTGTAGATCTGACAAATTAGAGATTAGGCTTTGAATAATCCTACATATCCTAAAAGAACCCTATCAAGTTAAGCAAACGACAAGGGGCCAAAAACAACAGAAAATTTTAAAGCATATGAAAAAACTGGATGATATTGATAACCCAAACCCAAACACCCAAATCAAAAGATCAGAGGAGACACAGAACTTGGAGCAGTTAATCAAAGAACTAAAGACAAACAATGAGAGCATGGCACAGGATATAAAGGACATGAAGAGGACCCTAGAAGAGCATAAAGAAGAAATCACAAAAGTAAATAAAAAATGGATGATTTTATGGAAATAAAAGAAACATTGACTGAATTAAAAAGATTCTGGATATGCATAGAAGACTAAAGGAAGCTGAACAATGAATCAGTGACCTCGAGGGCCACAGAATGGAAAATGAAAGAACAAAAGAAAGAATGGGGAAAAATTGAAAAAAATGAAAATGGACCTCAGGGATATGATAGATAAAATAAAACATCAATATATAAGACTCATTGGTGTCCCAGAAGGGGAAGAGAAGGGTAAAGGTCTAGAAAGAGTATTCAAAGAAATTGTTGGGGAAAACTTCCCAAATCTTCTACACAGTATAAGTAACAAAGCATAAATGCCCAGTGAACCTCAAATAGAATAAATCCAAATAAACACACTCCAAGACATATTCTGATCAGACTGTCAAATACTGAAGAGAAGGAGCAAGTTCTGAAAGCAGCAAGAGAAAAGCAATTCACCACATACAAAGGAAGCAGCATAAGACTAAGTAGTGTCTACTCAGCAGCCATCATGGAGGTGAGAAGGCAGTGTTCCAACCTAGAATACTTTATCCAGCAAAACTCTCCTTCAAATTTGAGGGACAGTTTAAATTTTTCACAAAGAAATGCTGAGAGATTTTGCTAATAAAATACTTGCCCTACATCAGATACTAAAGGGAGCCCTACCAACAGAGAAACAAAGAAAAGAGAGAGAGAGATGGAGAAAGGTTCAGTACTAAAGACATTCAATATTGCTTCATTAAAGGACAATAAGAGAGAGGGGGAAAAAGTATATCTGACAAACATAAACCAAAGGATAGGATGGCTGATTCAAGAAATGCCTTCACAGTAATAATGTTGAATGTAAATGGATTAAACTCCCCAATTAAAATATATAGATTGGCAGAATGGGTCAAAAAATATGAATCATCAATATGCTGCATACAAGAGACTCATGATAGACACAAGGACACAAAGAAATTGAAAGTGAAAGAATGGGAAAAAATATTTCATGCAAGCTACAGCCAAAAGAAAGCAGGAGTAGCAACATTAATCTCAGATAAAATAGACTTTAAATGCAAGGATGTTATGAGAGTCAAAGAAAGCCACTACATACTAATAAAAGGAGCAATTCAACAAGAAGAAATAACAACCATAAATGTTTATGCACCCATTCATGGTGCCACAAAATACATGAGACAAACACTGGCAAAACTAAAGGAAGCAATGGATGGTTCCAAAATAATTGTGGGAGACTTCAAAACATCACTATCTCCTATAGATAGATCAACCAGACAGAAGACCAATAAGGAAATTGAAAACCTAAACAATCAGATAAATTAATTTGATTTAACAGACATATATAGAACATTACTTCCCAAATCACCAGGATACACATTCTTCTCTAGTGACCACAGAAATTTCTCCAGAAGAGACCATATGCTGGAACATAAAACAAGCCTCAATAAATTAAAAAAAAAAATTGAAGTTATTCAAAGCACATTCTCTGACCACAATGGAATACAAATAGAAGTCAATAACCATCAGAGACTTAGAAAATTCACAAACACCTGGAAGTTAAACAACACACTCCTAAAATAAATGGTTTATAATGTAGAATGTAGGGGAACTAGCAATAGAAAACAATTGGTGAAGGGGGAACGATAATCTAATAAGAACAGATAAGCTGTCATGGGTGAGTTTAGCATTCTGGGAATGCCCAGGAATGACTATTATTTGTTAATTTCTGGTGGGTGTGATGGGAAAAAGTTAACAGAAATGTTACTATATTAGGTTATTTTCTTGGAGTAGAGTAGGAACATGTTGGACTCCCTTGCTACAGTTTGTTTGAGATGTTTTTTTAAATCATATGTTTTTTTTTAATTTTTTGACATAGTTGTTTTAAAAAAAAGAGTTAATTGAAAACAAAAAAACAATGAAAAACTATGCAAAGCCCCCGTGAGGAGCTGGTGGAGAATGCAGGGGTGTTGGGCTCCTCCACCTCAATGGTTGCCAATGTCCTCACAGACATATGATACTGGTGATTTGATAAGCTGAGCCCTCTACCATAGGACTTGCCCTTGGGAAGACGGTTGCTACAAAGGAGAGTCTAGACCTCCCTACAATTGTGCCTAAGAGCCTCCTGAATGCCTCTTTGTTGCTCAGATGTGGCCCTCTCTCTCTACCTAAGCCAACTTGGCAGGTGAAATCACTGTCCTCCCTCCTACATGGGATCTGACACACAGGGGAGTGAATCCCCCTGGCAATGTGGAATATGACTCCTGGGGAGGAATCTAGTACTGGCATTGTGGGATGGAGAACATCCTTTTGACCAAAAGTGGGATGTGAAAGGAAACGAAATAAGCTTTAGTGGCAGAGAGAATCCAAAAGAGCCAAGAGGTCACTCTGGTGGGCACTCTTACACACAGTATAGACAACCCTTTTCAGGTTCTAATGAATTGGAGTAGCTAGCAGTAAATACCTGAAACTGTCAAACTACAACTCAGAGCCCATGAATATTGGAGATGATTGTATAAAATGTAGCTTATGAGGGGTGACAATGTGATTGGGAAAGCCATATGGACCACACTCCTCTTTGTCTCTTTTATGGATAGATGAGTAGAAAAATGGAGGACGAAAAAAGAAAAAAAGGAGAAAAATGCACCCAGTGTTCTTTTTTACTTTAATTGTTCTTTTTCACTTTAATTTTTATTCTTATTATTTTTCTGTGTGTGGTAATGAAAATGCCAAAAATTAATTTTGGTGATGAATGCACAAATATATGATGGTACTGTAAACAACTGAATGTACACTTGGTTTTGTATGACTGCATGGTATGTGAATATATCTCAATAAATATGAAAAAACAAAAACAAAAACATATCTGTACATTTTATCACAATTGTTGAGCACTCTAGGTTTCACTGAGTTATACAGTCCCAGTCTTGATCTTTCCTCTTTCCTTCTGGTGTCCCACATGCTCCTAACTGTCCTTGTTCAATCATACTTACAGTCATCTTTGTTCAGTGTACCCACACTGCTGTGCTACCATCACCCAAAATTGTGTTCCAAACCTCTCACTCCTGTATTTTCCTATCTGTCTGCAGTGCTCCCTTTATTATTTCAGGTAGTGAGCTATCTTGTTCACAAACTCTCTCATTGTCTGTTTCTCAGAGAATATTTTAATCTCTCCATCATATTTGAAGGACAGTTTTGCTGGATATAAGTTTCTTGGTTTGTGTTTTTTCTTTTTCATTATCTTAAATAAATCACACCACTTCCTTCTTGTCTCCATCGTTTCTACTGAGAAATCCACACATAGTCTCACCAAGCTTCCTTTGTATGTGATAGATCACTTTTCTCTTTCTGCTTTCAGGATTCTGTTTCTTTCTTTGGTATTTGATAATCTGATTATTAAGCATCTTGGCATAGGTTTATTCATATCTATTCTGTTTGTGTATGCTGCACCACCTCTTGGATCTGTAGTTTTATGTCTTTCATAAGAGATGGGAAATTTTCATTGATTATTTCATCTAATTATTTCTTCTGCTCCTTTTCCCTTCTCTTCTCCTTGTGGGACACCCATGACATGTGCATTCATGAATGTCATGTTGTCATTCAGTTCCCTGAGACATTGCTCATATTTTTTTCCATTCTTTACCCTATCTGTTCTTTTATGTGTAGGATTTCAGATGTCTTTTTCTCCAGTTCCTGAGTATTTTCTTCTGCCTCTTGAGAACTCTGCTGTTGTATGTCTCTATTGTGTTTTTCATCTCTTGTGTTGTGCCTTTCATTTCCATAGATTCTGCCAGTTGTATTTTCAAACTTTCAATTTCTACCTTATGTTCACCCAGTGTTTTCTTTATAGCCTTCATCTCTTTTATTATATCTTTCCTGAACTCATTGATTTAGTCTTTTATTTGATTTAGCATATTTCTTTGAAAAATTTCAATAGATTTTTTCATTAAAGTGAAACAGTATCTCAAATGTATCTTGTTTGAGTTACAAGTTTCTTCCTTTGACTTGGCCATATCTTTGCTTTTACTAGTAGATATTATAGTTTTCTGTTGTCTAGGCTTCTGGTTTCCTTGGTTACCCCAGTCATATTTTTCCAGACCAGAATGGGTTCAGGTCTCAGAATGTGGTTATATTCAGGGTGTATCTTAGAATGACAGACTTTCCTGTGAGGTCTCCAATCACTGTGCATTTCCTAACCTGCCCAGCAGGCAGGGCCTGCCAACCTCTCACTCCTTACTGGTGTAAGCCAATGTGGCCTCTTCAGTTTCAGTTTTGGCTGTTTTCCCCCAGGCTCTGGTGTCTGGTTCTGAAGGGAAAGCTGGACCCCACCTCCTTACTCTTAGGGAAGATATACCCCCTGGGGAGTTATAATCTGCATTTTAACATATTAGCAAATAAGAAAGAGCAAAAATAGAGGTCTTAACTGATCATGTGGAGGAAATAAAGAAAGAAGAGCAAACTGACCCCAAAGCAAACAGAAGGAAAAAAAATAACAAAGATTAGAGCAGTAAAAGTTAAATTGAGAACATGAAAACAATAGAGAGAATCAATAAAATCAATAGACACTTAGATAAGTTGTTAAAAAAGAAAAAAAGACTGAGGATGCAAATGAATGAAATCAGAAAAGTGAGGGTGGCCATAGCTATTGACCCATAGTAAAAAAAGGAGATAATGTGAGGATACTACAAGCAACCATATGCTAAAAAATTAGAAAACTTAGATGAAATAGACAACTTCCTAGAAAAGAATAAACAAACAACATTGACTCAGGAAGAAATAGAAGACCTCAACCAACCATCACAAGTAAAGTGATAGAATCAGTTCTCAAAAACCTCTCAACAAAGAAAAGTCCAGGACCAGAGGGCTTCACATGTGAATTCTACCAAGCATCTGAGAAAGAATTAGTACCAGACCTGCTTCAATTCTCCAAAAAAAAAATTGAAGATGAGGAAAATCTACCTAACTCATCCTATGAAGGCAAAGTCAACCTAATTCCAAAGCCAAAGATACTACAAGAAAAGAAAATTAGAGGCCAATCTCTTTAACCAATATAGGTGCAAAAACCCTTAACAAAATACTTGCAAATTGAATCCAGCAGCACATTGAGAGAATTATAAACCATGACCAAGTGGGTTTTATTCCAAGTATGCAAGGCTGGTTCAGCACAATAAAATCAATTAATGTAATGTACTACATCAAAAATCAAAGTGGAACAACCACATGATCATCTTGATTGATGCAGAAAGGGCATTTGACAAAATGTAACATACTTTCTTGATGTAAACACTTCAATGGACAGGAATAGAAGGAAATTTCCTCAACATGAAAGAGGGATTATATGAAAAACCCAGGAACAAGACAAGGGTGCCCACTGTCACCATTGTTACTCAACATTGTGCTGGAAGTTCTAGCTAGAACAATTAGACAAGACAAAGAAATGAAAAGGCCTCCATATTGGAAAGGAAGAAGTAAAATTTTCACTGTTTGCAGAAGACATAATCCTATATTTAAAAAATACAGAAAATATACAGCAAAACTACTATAATTAATAAATGAATACAGCAAAGTAGCAGGATATGAGATCAACATGCAAAAGTCATGTTTCTATGCACTAGTAAGCAACAATCTGAGGAGGAAATTAAGAAAAAAATTCCACTTATGATAGAAACCAAAGAATCTAATTCTTAAGAATAAATTTAACCAAGGACATAAAAGACCTATACCCAAAACTTGTAAAAAAATTGTTAAAAGAAATCAAGGAAGACCTAAATAACTGGAAGGGTATACCATGTTCATGGATTGAAGGACTAAATATAGTTATGTTGTCAATTCTTCCCAAATTGATTTATAGATTCAGTGCAATGCCAATTAAAATCCCAACAACTTCCTTTGCAGAAATAGAAAATGAATAATCAAAATTATTTGGAAGGGCAGAGTGCCCTGAATAGCTAAAAATATCTTGAGAAAGAAACATAAATTTGGAGGTCTCACACTATTTGAGTTTAGACCATATTACAAAGCTATAGTGTTTGAAACACCATGGTACTGGCATAAAGATAGGTATACTGACAAATGGAACTGAATTGAGAGTTCAGAAATAGACCCTTTCATCTACAGACAATTGATATTTGATAAGGCAGTCAAGTCAATTTAACTGGGATACAGCAGCCTCTTCAACAAATGGTGCTTAGAGAACTGGATATCCATATACTGAAGAATAAAAGAGGACCCCTCTCTTACACCTTATACAAAAATTAACTTAAAATGACTCAAAGTTCCTAATGTTAGAACTAAAGCCACAAAACTGTTGGAAGAATATGCAGGGAAATATCTTAAAGATCCCGTGATAGGTGTTGGTTTCCTAGACTGTACACTCAAAGCAAGAGCAATGAAAGAGGAAATAGATATAAGGGACATTTCCTCAAAATTGAATACTTCTGCACATCAGAGAAATTTGTCAGAAAAGTAAAAAGGCAGCCCATGCAATAGGAGACAACATTTGGAAACCACATATCAGATAAGGATTTAATATCCAGAATATATAACAAGATTCTAAAACTGAACAAAAAAGTAAAAATAATCTAATTTTAAAATGGGCAAAACTTTTTGGACCAAAAGTGGAAAGAGAAATGATACAAAATAAATTTTCAGTGGCTGAGAGATTTCAAACAGAATTGAGAGATCAATCTGGAGGTTATTCTTATGCATTGTACAGATATCCCTTTTTAGTTTTTAGTGTATTCAATATTTAGAAAGAAATACCTGAAACTGTTGATTGGTAACCCAGTAGCCTTGATTCTTGAAGATGATTGTATAACTATATAGTTTTTATGGTGTGACTGTGTAATCATGGAAAGCATGCAACTAATACTCCGTTTATCCATCGTATGGACAAATTAGTAAGAAAATAGACAAAAAACAAATTTAAAATAGGGGGGATAAGAGTTATGGGATGTTTTATGTTTTGGGTGTTTTTTATTTTTATCCTTATTTTATTTTTTTGGAGTTATGAGAATATTCAAAAATTTACTGTAGTGATGAATGAATGCACAACTATATGATGATACTGTGAACCATTGATTGTACACTTCAGATGAATATATGATATATGACTATATCTCAGTAATACTGCATTTAACAAAAATGGACAAAAGACACGGGAAGTCATTTTTCTGAAGAGGAAATACAAATGGCTAAAAATTATATGAAAAGATGTTTAACTTCACAAGCTATTAAGGAAATACAAATTAAAACCACAAGATATTATCTCACACACTTACTACAATGGCCAATTAAAAAAAAAACAGAAAACAACAACTGCTGGAGAGGATGTGGACAAAGAGGCACACATTTCTTTTGGTGGCAATGTACGGTAGTGAACCACTCTGGAAGGCAGTTTGGCAGTTCCTCAGGAAGTTAAGTATAGAACTGTCATATGATCCAGCAATCCCATTAATAGGTATATACTCAGAGGAAATGAAGGCAGGGTCATGAACTGACATTTGTGCAGTGATGTTTTTAGCAGCTTTTTTCACAATTTCCAAGAGATGGAAACAGCCCAAATGTCCATCAACAGATGAGTGGATAAACAAACTGTGGTGCATACGAACAGTGGAATATCATGCAGCTGTAAGATGGAATAAATTCAAGACCCATGCAAAATGGGTATGAACCTTGGGGACATTATGTTGAGTGAAATAAGCCAGAAACAAAAGCACAAATACTGTATGGTTTTACAAATATAAGCTAACTATAATGAGCAAACCTTGAGAGTTAAAGTTGAGAACAGATTTTATCATGAGAAAGAGGGCTGAGATTGGGCATTTGATGCTGGAGGAGTACACAATGTTGTACAAGACTGATTGTAGAAATTCAGAGATGGATAACACAATACTGTGTGATGGAGCACAACATTTTAAGTATAATGTACAAAGCTGAGAATGAGTATGATTGGAAGAGGAAGATTAGGGGTATGTATGACACCAGAAGGAAAGATAGAGAATAAAAACTGGTACTGTATAACTTAGCAAAACCTGGAGTGGACAATGATGGTGATTAAAGGTACAAATATAAGAAAGTTTTTACTTGAGGTAGAAAAAATGAATGTCATTATTGCAAGGTGTTACATGGGATGGTATATGGAAAAGTACAATTATGCAAACTAGGGTCTGTAGATGAGTAGCATTGTAATATTTTTCCATTAATTGTAACAAAGGCAATATTCCAAAGTTAAATGTCAATAAGAGGGGGATATGAGAGAGAAGTATGGGTCTTTGTTGTTTTTTTTTTTTAACTCATTTTTTCTCTTCTTTTTTTGTGGAAGAAATGGAAATATCCTCATAAAGATTGTGGTGGTGGCTGCATAACTATGTGATTGTAGCAGGAACCATTGATTGTTTACTTAGGATGAATTATATGGTGTGTAAATAAAACTGTTAAAAAAATAAACAGAAAGATACAAAAGTGCTGGAGAAGATGTGGAAAGAAAGAGATATACCTATTCACTGTTGGTAGGGAAGTAGAATAGTGCAGCCCCTCTGGAGGGCTGTGTGGTGGTTCCACAGGAGGTTAAGTATAGGGTTGCCATATTACCCTGCAACCCCATTATTAGGTATATACTTGGAAGAACTGAAAGCAGGGGCACAAGTAGACATTTGCACACTGGTGTTTATGGTAGCATCAGTCACAATTTGCAATGGATAGAGGTGGCCTAAGGGTGCATCAACTAATGAATTGAATGGTGAACTCTGTTGTATACATATGACAGAATATTGCATGTCTGCAGAAATGAATGAGGTTGTGAGGCATTCAACTAGGTGAAAGAAATTTGAGGACATTTTGTTGAGTGAAAAAAGCCAGAAATGAAAGGACAAATATTGTATGGTCTCACTAATATAAACTAACTACAATGAGCAAACTCTTAGAATTGTATTTGAGAGCATAGTTTATCAGGGGATAGAAAGTGGGCAGAGATTGGGCAATCAATGTTTAAGGAGTACAGAGCATTCAGTAATGCTCATTGTAGAGTTTCCTAAATTGTAAAATGTTACAGCAGTCACATTTATTCCTGAATTCAAGCTGTTATTTCTAAATTCTGAGATGCTATCCTCTTTGTGTAGAACCTGGTAGTTCCCTGAACTTTAGGTATCTCTGTGATACTGGAGACTCAGAGTTAGAGTTCTGCAGCTCTGAAAGTCAGCATAACTCCATACAGCAACTGTTAAAGAAGCTGAAAAAGAGATCAGAGATTAGAGATAGGAATGAAACAGATCTGGTTAGGACTAAGGTTAATTAGAATACAAAGTAAAGGATGATATTTTCTGCATTTTAAAACTTCAACTTCAGTGTGAGACCAAAGGAAGAGATGTTTATTTTGTCCACAATTTAAATTTTCTGTAGCATTCTATTTTAACCTGTAAGTTCATTTTATTTAAACAACCTAATTACATGGAACCTAGAACAGGAAAAGAGGTCTTGTTATTCTGTCCAGGTTAATGTAATACACTGATACATTCTAGAATATTTTGGACAGAAAAAAAAAATTGCAAAGTCCCTTTAAGGGACTGGTGATAAAAACATGCAACTATTAAACTTCCCCTCCTGGGGAATTCCAGATATTCTCTCAAGCATTGGGGTCTCCCAATTTAATAAGCCAAACCCTCAGTCTTGTGTTTTGCCCTTATAAAACTTATTTCTGCAATGGTGGAGCTAAGCCTACTCATAATTATGCCTAAGGGCCATACCCAGAGAACCTCTTATTTAATGATCATTTTAAACATTTATTGAATTTAACTGTGTTCCTGGCATTACACTTAGCATTCAACATACATTATCTCATTTCACACTCTACAATCCAATGGGGATGGCATTGTAATAACCATTTTATCAATAAAGAAATTGAAATACAGAAATGTTAATAGTCCAAGTCCACACAGCTAATAAATCTTAACTCCAGGGTCTATGATATTGTTAAAGTCATATAACCTCAGTGTTTAAATTATTTTTTATACAATTTTACTGAGATATATTCATACACCATAAGATCATCCAAAGTATGCAATCAATTGTTCACAGTATCATCCGTTTTGCATTCATCACCACAACCAATTTTCGAACATTTTTGTTGCTCCAAAAAAAATAAAGTAAAAAAGAACACCCAAAGCATCCCATAACCCCCATCCCTGACTATTATTCATTACTTTTTCATCATTTTTCTACTCATCTGTCCATACACTCAATTAAGGGAGTGTGAGCCCAAGTTTTTCACAATCATACAATCACACCATGTATGCTATATAGTTATGTAATTGTCCTCAAGAATCAAGGCTACTGTGTTGTAGTTCAGCAGTACCAGGTATTTCCTACTTGCTATTGTAATGCACTAAAAACTAATTAGGGATATCTATATGATGCATAAGAATAACCACCAGAATGACCTCTCTACTCTGTTTGAAATCTCTCAGCCACTGAAAATTTATTTTGTTACATTTCTCTTCCCCTTTTGGTCAGAAAGTCTTCCTCAATCCCACCATGCCAGATCCAGACACCAGAGAACTTCTTTTGCTGCTCAAGTGTGGCCTTTCTCTAAGACAATTCTGCAAATAAACTCACTACCATTACCCCTACATGGGACATGATTCCCAGGGGTGCAAGTCTCCCTGGCAACATGGGACATAGATCCCAGGGATTTGCCTGGCCCTGGCATCATGCAATTGACAATGCTTTCTTGACAAAATTGGAGAAAGTAAATTAACAAAATAAAGTTTCAGTGGCTAAGAGTTTTCAAATAGAATTGAGAGGTTATTTGGGAGGTTAGTCTTATGCAAGCTTCAATCAGATATTGCAAATTCCTCAGTATACCAAGCCCCAAATAACATATTCTGAAAATGCTAAAGAATATCCTGGGTTCTATCTAAGACTCTATAAAAGTTTTACTCAGTAAGTTTATTTTTTTCAAAATCTTAAGCCTTCCAGATTATTCCCATGCCAGATAAGCCCTGAAACCCAGAGGTACCAGTCCCTCCCAGAACATAAACCAGTTTCATTCCTCTACCTGATAAGGTCAACACCCCTTTCCAGCATGAAGAAATTAAAATGATCATACCCAAATATCCTTGAAAATTGAGTGAATGATCAAATGAGAGGGAAGAGGTATAACTGAGAAATTATGATTTAACAAATGATTATGACTACTGAATCATTATACAGATATTTCTTTTTAGTTTCTAGTGTAATAGACTAACCAGAAAGAAATACCTGAAATTGTTGAACTGTAATCCAGTAGACTTGATCTTTGATAATGATTGTATAACTATATAGATTGTATCATGTGACCATGTGATTGTAAAAACCTTGTGACTGACACTCCTTTTATCTAGTGTATGCATAGATGAGCAATAAAATAAAGACATGCATGAAAAAATAATAAGAATAAGTCAGGAATATGGGGCAAATATACCCCTGCATAAACTAGGGACAATGGTTTCAGTACTATTTTAATAATCTTTCATCAATTGTAACAAATGTAACTACTGTTAAAAATAGTAGAAATACAAAAAAAAAGTGATATAAATTGTAAAAAACTTTCCACACCAATGCAAGTGTCCGTGGTAGAGTGGTAAAAGGGAGTCGTGTATTTTGTGCACGATTGTTCTGTAAACCCACAGCATCCCTAATAAAAAAATTAATTAAAATTATCCATGGAAGTACACTACACAATCTGTGTACCCTAAGTTAGACCATGGAATATATTTTATAGAACAGTTATAAAAATGTGCTATCATCAATTGGAACAAATCTTCTACAATGCAAGTTGTTAATAATAGGGTAGTACATGGGAATCTTGTATTTTATGCATGATTGTTCTGTGAACCCACAATTTCTCTAATAAAGAAAAATAATTAAATGTGTGCCTAGTGGATGATCCAACTATCCCACTCCTAGGGATTGTCTATCATAAAGAAAACCCATTTCCTCACCAAGACTTCTACATGAATGCTTATAACAGCCTCATTTGTGACAGTAAAAAATAAAGAAGAAAAGAATGAGAGGTAACAACCCAAATATCTATCAATATGTAAATTAATAAAGGACCTGTGATATATCCATACAATGGAATACTACTCAGCAGCTATAAGGAACAATATGGAAAAATCTTAAAATAATTATGTTCAGTGAAAGAAGTCAGACTAATGTGTACATACTACATGAAAACATTTATTTGATATTCCAAAAAAATGCAAACTAATCTGTAGGAACAAAAAGCAGATCACTGATTGCCTGTGGTTAGGAGAGGAAGGAGAGAGATATTACAGAAGGATATGAGGACACATTTGGGGGTGAACTATATTTTCATTCTGTTGACTGTGATGATGATTTCATGGATGTATACATAAGTCAAATCACACAATTTAAAAAGAGTATCATGTTATATATCAATTATACCTCAATAATGCTGTAAAAATTAAAATTAAAAATTAAAGTTTCATCTATAAGTCTGACTTGCAATCAAGCTGCTCTCCCAGGCTACAAATGAAAGGGAAAGTACATGTTGATCTGGTTTTGCCACTGAATAATACCTCCTACTTCCTTTTTTTCAGATTCAGTCAGATATATCTGCCTCACTGATTAGAGTATTGGTTTCACTAAATTCTTTGAGGCCCTCACGCTATTCCTCCCCTGGCTTCCCTTCCAACTCTGAAGTTTCATTCATATCTTCTCTCTTCAATTCCAATTCTCAGTTGAATAGCAAGCTACCAGGTTAGTAAGATTGGAGGGCAGTGTCATTTTCTCTTACCCAGAAATATCTTCCCTTTTGACTTTGTCTTTTCTTTTCTACTCTGAAGTTCTCAAAATTCTAAATAAGCATGTAGTTAGGCAACACAAGAAGGGCATTTGCTTCAAAAGAACACTGCTAAACTGCTTCTGGTGTGCCCTAACTTTTTCAAGTGAATACATTAGCACACATTAGTTAATTTGATTAGGTAACTATTCTTTTGGGAAGTACAGAAAAATTCCCTTTGAGGGAATGAGGTATAGTACTCAGAATTTTCAGGAAGGAGTAGTACAGAAATTACAAGTACAAAGTTGAAGCAGTAGTGGGTATGGGAAGGCAGCCTTGTGAGTAGAGATGGGTCACCTAGAGGTCTGGGCCTCAGGGTTGGTGGGAAAGAGGGAGGCTAGTACCAAAGGGAAATTGTGCTGTATTCCTAAAGTTGCCTAGAGCCAGTCTTAACAAAATCTTTTTGTAGAGGGAGAGAGACCTGAAGAAAGAAACAGCAAAAAGTAAGACTAACTCAGAGAGTCATGGAAAATGAGGGTGGACTGACTTCATGTGTGGGATGCCAAATCTTTTTTTCTGTATACATTGCTTGTGGTTTTAATATGTCGAGGTTCCCTCTGAATTTATGACGTGGTACATTGATGCATGTCTCTAAACATTTAACAAATATTTGGAAAATAATTTTTGTATACCTGTAAGTATGGATGTGTAAGCCTGTTTATATTCTCATGAGTCTGCAGGTGCATTTATTTGTAACTCCATAAGAATAAATTGAGCTTGCATCTAAGAATTGTAGTGGTGTTATAATGAAGGGAAGGCTCCCCAGCTTAAGCTCCTAGAGTTTTGAATAGTGACGGCTTTTACTCTCCAAAATACACTCTTCTTGGCTTTCTTTCTACTTCAATGGTCACTTCTGAGGTTTATTTGCTGATTTTTGTTCCTCTCCTCAGCATCCAAACATTGCATTGCACTAAGGCTCAGTTCTCTACTTAATTTATATTTAAACCCTTGACGATCTCAGTCTCATAACTTTCATTTTAGTTATATGCTGATGAACAACAAATTTATATCTCTAACCATGACCTTTTCCCTGAACACCAGATTTATATGTGATTGTTCTTCACAGAAATATTTACTAGACACCTCTAATTTAATATGCTCAAAACAGAACTGCTGGACTACTTCTCTAAATCTATTCCTCCCCTAGTCTTAACCTCCTGCTTAGACAGATTTGCCATGAAACTAATGAAGCTTATTTTTCCAACTGTATGAGTCCCTCATAACCCCTAGGCAGGGCCTTAACAATGGGTTAATATGGCCATATACTTCTGTAAAATTTGAGAAAATATTTTTGCATTTTTTCTTAAAGAATTTTCTCAAAACCAGAAGAGCTCAGGCATTATAAATCCTCTTTCAGCTCTACTTTTCTCCGTATATATCCAGAACCTAACCACTTACTTATCACCTCTTCTACTACCATCATCTCTCACTTGGATTGTTAAAATAATACATCATATGGATTGTTGCAATATTGCCCTAATTGTTCTTACTGACTCTTCCATTGTCTACCCTAGAGTTTTCTCTACCCACATACAAATCTTACTGATTCAAAATGTAGGTCTAGCATAACACTCTTCTGTTCAATCCATCCAATGGTTTCTAATCTCAGTTAAAATAAAATTAAAATCACTGCTATTGTCTATTGGGTATGAGGCCATCCTCATGTGGTATGAGACATTGAGCAGAACATGCTTCCTTTCCCTGGGAGCCACAAATACATCCTGTGCTCAGGACCAGGTGTGTCAGCCTGGTGGGATAAAACACAAACCCTTAGTAGTAAAGGGGGCTGCTGTTAACATTCATTCCTTCTCCTATTGCTCCCAAGCACATGTAACATTCACTGGAGATATTCTGACTCTAGTGGGCATGTTTTATATCATCCAGCTAACATCTCAACACCCCGGTGGTATATCTGTCCCTGGCAGGGAAGGAGCAGTGTTCCTCCATTGTGGCAGTACATGAACACAAGAGGAGGGTGCTGTGCATACAACATCTCACTGGCTGTGGGGAACTGATGCCCACTAATGAAACTGACATTACCCTCTCTCTTCTCTAAGGGATTAAAACATCTTACCACCAGAGCCTGTGAGAGTTGTGCTTTTGCTGGCAACACCAACATCTATATTGGGGTGGGTTGATATCTCTTTAGGTGTCTCTTCTGACTGATTTCTGTATCGGGATGGCAAACTGTGACCAATGGAACAAATCTAGCTCACATCCTGTATTGATATGGCCTGCAAACTCAGACTAATTTTTTTAATTGTTAAATGGGTTTTTCATGGCTGAAAACAAAATCAGAAGAAGAAGAATATTTCATGATATGTAAAAAATACATGAAATTAAATTTTCAGTATACATAAATAAGATTTTATTGGAACACCCTTATTCATTTATGCATTGTCTATGGCTGCTTTTGTACAATGGCAGATTTCAGTAATTGTGACAAAGACCACACGTGGGGATCTCATTGCTTCACACTGCTGCTCGGTGTACTACAAATCACAGTGGTGCAGTTACATCTTGAGAGTGTTTTGAATGCCACATGTACTGATAAACACACATTTATTTATTTTTTATTAACAGTGCATACTCATAATGTCAAAACAAGAAAAGAATAGGAGTGGACATTAAATATCATGCTTTCAAGGCAGAAGTAGGGTGGATTATTTTGTTATTGAATTAGATGGCAAGTACTGCGTTTATTTTGCAACAATACAGCTGTATACTTGTGCTAAAATAATGCAATATATGTTGACATTACCAGTGCAAGTACTCATCCCAATAGTCCCAACTCACAGCAAAGCAATAATCAGAAAAAGAAAATTTAAAACAAATATTTCATCACAAATCACAATATGTGAACAGAATTTCTTTACAAAACTGAAGTTGCTATCAAAGTAAGTTTTTTAGCCACTCATCAGCTAACAAAGTAAGGAAAGCCATTTACCAACAGTGAGTTAATTAACTCATGTTTGATTAAAGCCTTCTGTTAGGAATACTTACTTGAAGAATTGAGAACATCGGGAGAAGCATCAACAGGCAATTTAAAAGCAAATCAAATGGCTCCTTTTCTTCAACCAGGCAGCTGAGAGGCAGATGCAGAGAAGCAGATCTTTGTGATGCCCCTTATGAGCAAGACCATTGATCTTGAGGTTGAACCCAGCAATGCCACTGAGAATGTCAAAGCCAAAATCCAAGACAAGGAGGGCATCCCATCTGACCAGCAGCATATGGTTTTTGCAGGCAACAGCTACAGGTTAGCCACACTCTCTCAGACTACAGCATCTTGAAAGAGTCCACCTGAACTTGGTGTTTCATCTCTGGGGTGGCATCATGGAATCTTCTCTCTGCCAGCTCACCCAGAAGTGCAACTGTGACAAGATGATCTGCCACAAGTGTTATGCTTGCCTGCACTGCCGCGCTGTCAACCGGCAGAAGTATGGCCACACCAACAACTTGTGCCCCCAATAAGAAATTAAATAGGGAACCTTCTTCACAACTCCCCAGCCTCCAATGGGAAGGCCTCCTTCCTGAACCCCATGGACCTCAATAAAGTTTTCCTTTCATTGACTGAAGCAATAAAAAATTGCAAAGCAAATGATTTCAAGTGATTTTCCTCAGTTTTTGATGTATCGATAGATGTTACCAACACTGATTAGTTGTTTATTTGAGGAGGCAATGCTGAGTTTGAAGTGACTGAAGAATTAACCTCTAAGAATAGTTTGCATGGAACAACTACATATGAGAATATTTTCAAAGAAGTTGAGAAAACACAAATTCAGTTCAACCTGAAGTGGAATCTGCTAAGATGTATTATAAAAATATATATGGAGCAGAGAAAGGTTTACTTGGACAAATTTTCAAAGCTCATGAAAATGTAAAGTATTTAAAGCCTGTGGTTATTCGTTGTCTTATTCATTCAACAGGTACATTGTGGAAATATGAACCTGTCATATATTCTCTAATTAGCAGTGTAAATGGTAAACTTCTCTCACTCTTCCAGGCTGAACCATTGCCAGTTCCATGAATTTTGTCAGAAATAGAAGATTAATATCCTTGCTCTCCCTACCAGACAGCAAGTAGTTTGATGATTTAGCAGTGGTTACAACTTACTGTGATTCTTTTTCAGTTCATGGTCAATTGAAATTTTTCTGAATGAGAAGAATTGCTTTCAACCAATATTGTTGAACAACACTGAAAGGCTTTGGAAATTAGCTTTTGCTACAAACTTGATAATGAATGTCTTGTGATACTTATGATAATGAGTCTCTTAATGAATTCAATCCAAAATTATAAGGCAAAATGGCACTTATATGTGAAACTTATACTGTGGTAATAATTTTGATGACAATTAGAGTTGTTTGAAACACAAGTAATTTGAAGATGCTATGTAAACTTCCCCATCCTGTAAAAAGTTAAAACAAGAAGCAAGTTTGACATTCCCACACATATTTGCCATGTATACATTTTCTGAGCTCAAACTACAGTTCAAGCAGTACTTTTGGACTTTCCTGCAAGAATGTAAGGAGATTTTCACTTTTCCAAATCCATTTAACTATGCATCTGAGGAACTCCCACTTAATTTTCAATTGGAGGTGATTAATCTACATTTTAATGACATGCTAATAGGCAAATGTCAAGAGAAGAATCTAATAGTGTTCTATAAACGTCTTCCAAGCAATTTAAAATCATAGGCTCATGGATTGATAACATATTTGGCAGTACCTACCTGTGTGGGGGAAAAACATCTTTGAAGATGAAATGTATAAGATCTCATTACAGATCAGCATTAAGTGACGAACATATGCAATTGATTTTGGTGATAGGGAACATTAACTTTGAACTCCAGTTAAGTAAAATTTGAATACTACCCCCCAAAAAAGAATTCTATTCTTCTCATTAATCAACATATATCACAAAAATGTATAATAAAATATTACTATATTTTTAATTTCATCAATAAAAATTAGTGGACATTTATTTTCTCTAATTATATCAATATCCATATACTACCCACAAGTTTTTCCTTTTGGCCCACAAAGCATAAAATATTTCCTATCTGGCCCTTTACATAAAGAAATGCCAAACTTTTATCTATAAGATCTTTCATGAGCTGATCTCTCTCTACTTCTGCAACCCCATTTCCTATTTCTCTCCCCTTTGCTTAATTTACTCCAGTCACCCTGGCATCCTTGCTATCCTTTAAATTCTCCAGGCATGCTCCCACTTCAAAGTATTTGCATTTACACTTTCTTTGGACTGGAACATTCATCTAAATGTGAATATATGTGACCCCTGACTTCTTTCAGGTTTTGTTCAAATGTCACCTCAGTGAGGACTCTGCAGGCCATCCTATGTAAACTTGCAACAGTATCACCTTCTACTATCCTACCCCCTTCCTGGCATCTCCCCAATCCTCCTTTGTTATTCATAGAGTTTACCACAACATGACATACTATATTATTTACTCGTTTGTTTATTGCTTATTTCCATCCATTAGGAAGTAAGCTCCACAAGGGTAGGTTTTTTTTGTTGTTTTTGTTTTGTTCTCTTTACTAGTATCTATACCCACAGAATCTTGAGCAATGTTTGGCACAAAGTAGACCCTCAATAAATATTTAACACATGCAATTTTATGAGTTGATTCTTATTAATTTTAATAAATAGACTCTCTCACAAATATCCATGCCACACATTCATCATCTACAGTGTTTTCTTTAGATTTATATTGTGGTAACATACATAAGCTCAAAATTTCCTATTTTAACAACTTTCAGGGTCACAATTCAGTAGTACTAATTACATTCACAATGTTGTACTACCATCACCACAATCCATTACCCAAACTTTTCATTACCCAAAATAGAAATTTTGCACCCACCTTAGTTTATTTGATTTTTTATCACAAATGCCATATAATCAGTTGGCTTAAACAATGGGAATGTATTGGCTCATGGTTTTGAGGCTAAAAGAAGCCCAAAGTCAAAATATCAGCAAGGCGTATTTCCTCCTCATGGGCCATAGTGTGTGGTGCTAGCTGCTTCAATCCTTGGAGTTTCTTGGCTTGCATCTCTGCGTTACATCACTTGGTGATGCCCTCTTGTTTCTCTTCCTGCTTTCCATTTTTTTGCTGACTTCTGGCTCCTTCCTGTGTCTCTTTCATTACAAGGCCTTCAGTAATTTGGATTAAAGCCCACTTGGGTTCAATTTGCTACAACCTAACTAAAAATAGCATCTTCAAAAGGTCCTATTTATAATGGGTTCACACCCACCCACAGGGACACAGATTTAAGATTAAGTACAAGGGCATACTGAAATATATAATTCATTTTACCACAGCACCCATTCCTGCCTTCTTCTTTGTTAAAAATCACCTTGTTTTTCTCTTCTATTAACCCTACAGTTACTATTCACACATAGAAGGAAAATGGTACACACTAGCATTTTAAATCATCACCCTGTATTTTCCTATTCCATAATAAAAGATTAGCAGTAATAGTTAATATTTTAGCTCTTAGTATGCACTAGGTACTGTGCTAAACACAGTATTGAACATCTGTTGTTGCTGTTTTTTGTGACCTTCCACCACCCTTTCCTCTTCTGGCAAAAAACCTTATTCTTTTTTTCCTTTTGGGAAATATCCCTCATATACTATTTCAGTGGTCTTCAGTGTTCATTGCACATTCAATTCCCAGATGTAATGGCTGAAGCACAGGAATCTGTTTTTAAAATGGTTCTCAGGCATTTCTAAGGTTTAGCCAGTATTAAGAATCATTGTGCTATTCAATTCTTGCAGACCTAATAATTATGAGGCCCTTTCTACTTGTCCAAAAAAGGTGAGTACATGACACAGTCTGGCCAATCAGAGTACTCCATAGCCCTGGAAACAATGATTGGTCCACAGTGAGAACAATCATAGTATTTTATGGGGTCAGATATGGACTCAGAAAAAGACTGGATCTTTTTCTTCTTCTGAAAACCTGGGCACTGAGGACAATGTTATCCTAAAGCTTCAAAGGACCATCTATTTTACCACATGGAATGAGTTTGCCTAAGAATGATGTCAAAACAATGGAGAAAAATAACCTGGGAGGAAAGGGAGAGAGAGAGAGAGAGAGAGAGAGAGAGAGAGAGAGAGAGAGAGAGAGAGAGACAGAGAGAGAACAGGGAATGAACTGGAGTCCCGATGACATTAAATGAGATTTTGGATCTACCTTATCTTGTAGTATTTATCCCTGTTCCTCCTGCTCAGGTTGCTAGTCAGTATATTCTTTCCTTTGGCCACTTTGAGTGAAAAGTCTGTTGCTTGAAACCAAAAATTCTGAATAATGTGGCATAGTACTTTATATGCTTTAACTTATTTAAACCCCACAAGAGCTCTGTATATAATATCATTTTCTTCACTTTTTAGATGAGGAAACTAGAATCTGAATAATTAGATAACATAGTAAGCAGCATAGCTGGCATTCAAACTCAAGTTCCTTCACACTTTACAAAATACTGCTCAATTACTTTATCACTTCTCCTTTTAACTGATAGGTCACCTATCTGTCCAAAAAATTTTTGACAAGGAAGTTGGTGTATGATGTTTACACTCCCAGATTGCTCTTTTGATTTGAAAAAAATTCCTGGAGCTTCAGTACTGTTCATAGATATCAGATCAGCATACTATTCACAATCAGATCAGCACATTCCTGTTCACAAAACACTTCTCTGTGCCACAAACATGCCTTTTGAAACACTTCATATTCCTTTGGAAGGGAGTCCACTTTCATGCTTATAGGTCCACATGAAAACTTACAATGTGGAGCACCACCTTGTCAGTGCAATTGCACACAAGAAAGACTGCTCTCTCCACCCACCTTGGAGAATATACTGTTCCTAAATGTCAGTTTTTTTCTTTAACTCAGTTACTTGCTTAGTGGCCTGACTATGGAGGTAATAATAGAGAATTTTCTTTAAAAATTTATCTGGATAAAAGCCCTTTTCCAATCATATATCAAATATTACACACCAGTGAATATTTAAGCAAATTTTTTCCTTTTAAATATGAATCCCTACCATAACAACTAACCCTGTAGCAACTACTAGTATCATAGTTTGTTCTTAAATTGAAAAGGAAAATCAAAAGCTAAATTTAGCTTTTAATACTTAAAAAATTCTTCTCATAGAATTTTTTCCATATATAGTAACTCGTCTTTCAAGAGGAAAATAAAAGTCAGCTATTTTCTTTACAATTTCAATTTTCTCTTAAGCATTGTCCAATTAAAGCTTCAAACTTAT